>NW_028324167.1:1587500-1738125 GCF_054372755.1 Phalangium opilio
ATGTTACCTGCTAACGGATCGTGTTTATGATTTTTTTAAAAGTACATTTAAATATTGTACTATTCTTCAGGCTGCATCAGTTTACAATTATTAGGAAAAGGCATAATTAAATTCGAGAGAGGTTGTTTTATTTCGGAATTAGATATTTCTAAACAGTATTATTTTTGAAAAGTTATATTATAAGTCGAGAAAGGTTATTTTATTTCGGAAAAAGATAATTGCAAACAGTAATGTTTTGGAAAAGGCATATTATAATTCGAGAAGGTTTATTTTATTTCAGAAGTAGATAATTGAAAACATTAAGTTTTTGGAAAAAGTGTAACATTGTTTCACCATTTCCAAAATATTACTAACCTTAGTCTAACTAAACGAATCAAAACCTAACCTGACCTAATAATATTTAGTTGAAATAATCAACTTTAACCTAACCAAAATATCAACCTAGTTCTTTTTGAGTTCATATAACCCAGCTGGGCAAGCTTACACCATAATAAACAACTATGGTTTTTCGCATATCTATTTTCCCACTCTTTAGAGAACTGCTGTAACGGTAATTGCTGTATGGGGAAAACTGCCATTTCGGGAACCGCTATTTAGAGAACTGTTTTTATGAGGACCGCTATATGAAATCCGCTCTTGTGGTGGCAGGAGAAGAGGGTGCTGGCCATCCGATGGCAGGCGCAGAGAGTGCTGGCGATCCGATGGCAGTCGTAGTGGGTGTTGGCGATACGGTGACTCGCATAGAGGGTGTTAGCGATACTGTGGCTCGCAAAGAGGGTGTTGGCGATCCGGTGGCAGGAGGAGAGGGTACTGTCGATCAGGTGGCAGGATAAGAGGGTGCTGGCGATCAGGTGGCAGGATAAGAGGGTGCTGGCGATCAGGTGGCAGGATAAGAGGGTGCTGGCGATCAGGTGGCAGGATAAGAGGGTGCTGGCGATCCGGTGGCAGGCGAAAAGGGTGCTGGCGATCCGATGGCTGGCGTAGAGGGTGCTGGCGATCCGATGGCAGGCTAAGAGGGTGATGCCGATCCGATGGATGGCGTAGAGGGTGATGCCGATCCGATGGATGGCGTAGAGGGTGATGGCGATCCGATGGATGGCGTAGAGGGTGATGGCGATCCGATGGATGGCGTAGAGGGTGATGGCGATCCGATGGATGGCGTAGAGGGTCTCGGCGATCCGATGGATGGCGAAGAGGGTGTTGGCGATCCGGTGGCAGGTTAAGAGGGTGTTGGCGATCCGGTGGCAGGTTAAGAGGGTGTTAGCGATCCGATGGCAGGTTAAGAGGGTGTTAGCGATCCGATGGCAGGTTATTAGGGTGTTGGCGATCCAGTGGCAGGCGAAGAGGGTGTTGGCGATCCGGGTGTACCTCATATGAGGAGTTCTCTGTAGAGCAGTTTTCGAAATAGCAACCACGATTCCAAAAAAAACAGCGGAGTTTTAAAAACTGTTGTTTTAGAAAAAACGGCTTATGTTTTGGGAAATAGCAGTTTTTGTGTTGAGTTTTGAGCATTTTTTCACAATACAGTTGTATTCGTTGGTTCGTTGGTTTTCAAAAACTACCTTTTTCTGTGATTATTTAATTAGTAATGTGACCTGCTAACGGATCGTGTTTATGATTTTTTTAAAAGTACATTTAAATATTGTACTATTCTTCAGGCTGCATCAGTTTATACAATATTTAGGAAAAGGCATAATTAAATTCGAGAGAGGTTGTTTTATTTCGGAATTAGATATTTCTAAACAGTATTATTTTTAAAAGGCATATTATAATTCGAGAAAGGTTATTTTATTTCGGAAGAAGATAATTGCAAACAGTAATGTTTTGGAAAAGGCATATTATAATTCGAGAAGGTTTATTTTATTTCAGAAGTAGATAATTGAAAACATTAAGTTTTTGGAAAAAGTGTAACATTGTTTCACCATTTCCAAAATATTACTAACCTTAGTCTAACTAAACGAATCAAAACCTAACCTAACCTGACCTAATAATATTTAGTTGAAATAATCAACTTTAACCTAACCAAAATATCAACCTAGTTCTTTTGGAGTTCATATAACCCAGCTGGGCAAGCTTACACCATAATAAACAACTATGGTTTTTCGCATATCTATTTTCCCACTCTTTAGAGAACTGCTGTAACGGTAATTGCTGTATGGGGAAAACTGCCATTTCGGGAACCGCTATTTAGAGAACTGTTTTTATGAGGACCGCTATATGAAATCCGCTCTTGTGGTGGCAGGAGAAGAGGGTGCTGGCCATCCGATGGCAGGCGCAGAGAGTGCTGGCGATCCGATGGCAGTCGTAGTGGGTGTTGGCGATACGGTGACTCGCATAGAGGGTGTTAGCGATACTGTGGCTCGCAAAGAGGGTGTTGGCGATCCGGTGGCAGGAGGAGAGGGTACTGTCGATCAGGTGGCAGGATAAGAGGGTGCTGGCGATCAGGTGGCAGGATAAGAGGGTGCTGGCGATCAGGTGGCAGGATAAGAGGGTGCTGGCGATCAGGTGGCAGGATAAGAGGGTGCTGGCGATCCGGTGGCAGGCGAAAAGGGTGCTGGCGATCCGATGGCTGGCGTAGAGGGTGCTGGCGATCCGATGGCAGGCTAAGAGGGTGATGCCGATCCGATGGATGGCGTAGAGGGTGATGCCGATCCGATGGATGGCGTAGAGGGTGATGGCGATCCGATGGATGGCGTAGAGGGTGATGGCGATCCGATGGATGGCGTAGAGGGTGATGGCGATCCGATGGATGGCGTAGAGGGTCTCGGCGATCCGATGGATGGCGAAGAGGGTCTTGGCGATCCGGTGGCAGGTTAAGAGGGTGTTGGCGATCCGGTGGCAGGTTAAGAGGGTGTTAGCGATCCGATGGCAGGTTAAGAGGGTGTTAGCGATCCGATGGCAGGTTATTAGGGTGTTAGCGATCCAGTGGCAGGCGAAGAGGGTGTTGGCGATCCGGGTGTACCTCATATGAGGAGTTCTCTGTAGAGCAGTTCTCGAAATAGCAACCACGATTCCAAAAAAAAACAGCGGAGTTTTAAAAACTGTTGTTTTAGAAAAAACGGCTTATGTTTTGGGAAATAGCAGTTTTTGTGTTGAGTTTTGAGCATTTTTTCACAATACAGTTGTATTCGTTGGTTCGTTGGTTTTCAAAAACTACCTTTTTCTGTGATTATTTAATTAGTAATGTGACCTGCTAACGGATCGTGTTTATGATTTTTTTAAAAGTACATTTAAATATTGTACTATTCTTCAGGCTGCATCAGTTTATACAATATTTAGGAAAAGGCATAATTAAATTCGAGAGAGGTTGTTTTATTTCGGAATTAGATATTTCTAAACAGTATTATTTTTAAAAGGCATATTATAATTCGAGAAAGGTTATTTTATTTCGGAAGAAGATAATTGCAAACAGTAATGTTTTGGAAAAGGCATATTATAATTCGAGAAGGTTTATTTTATTTCAGAAGTAGATAATTGAAAACATTAAGTTTTTGGAAAAAGTGTAACATTGTTTCACCATTTCCAAAATATTACTAACCTTAGTCTAACTAAACGAATCAAAACCTAACCTAACCTGACCTAATAATATTTAGTTGAAATAATCAACTTTAACCTAACCAAAATATCAACCTAGTTCTTTTGGAGTTCATATAACCCAGCTGGGCAAGCCTACACCATAATAAACAACTATGGTTTTTCGCATATCTATTTTCCCACTCTTTAGAGAACTGCTGTAACGGTAATTGCTGTATGGGGAAAACTGCCATTTCGGGAACCGCTATTTAGAGAACTGTTGTTATGAGGACCGCTATATGAAATCCGCTCTTGTGGTGGCAGGAGAAGAGGGTGCTGGCCATCCGATGGCAGGCGCAGAGAGTGCTGGCGATCCGATGGCAGTCGTAGTGGGTGTTGGCGATACGGTGACTCGCATAGAGGGTGTTGGCGATCCGGTGGCAGGAGGAGAGGGTACTGTCGATCAGGTGGCAGGATAAGAGGGTGCTGGCGATCAGGTGGCAGGATAAGAGGGTGCTTGCGATCAGGTGGCAGGATAAGAGGGTGCTAGCGATCCGGTGGCAGGCGAAAAGGGTGCTGGCGATCCGATGGCTGGCGTAGAGGGTGCTGGCGATCCGATGGCAGGCTAAGAGGGTGATGCCGATCCGATGGATGGCGTAGAGGGTGATGCCGATCCGATGGATTTCGTAGAGGGTGATGGCGATCCGATGGATGGCGTAGAGGGTGATGGCGATCCGATGGATGGCGTAGAGGGTGATGGCGATCCGATGGATGGCGTAGAGGGTCTCGGCGATCCCATGGATGGCGTAGAGGGTCTTGGCGATCCGGTGGCAGGTTAAGAGGGTGTTGGCGATCCGGTGGCAGGTTAAGAGGGTGTTAGCGATCCGATGGCAGGTTAAGAGGGTGTTAGCGATCCGATGGCAGGTTATTAGGGTGTTGGCGATCCAGTGGCAGGCGAAGAGGGTGTTGGCGATCCGGGTGTACCTCATATGAGGAGTTCTCTGTAGAGCAGTTCTCGAAATAGCAACCACGATTCCAAAAAAAAACAGCGGAGTGTTAAAAACTGTTGTTTTAGAAAAAACGGCTTATGTTTTGGGAAATAGCAGTTTTTGTGTTGAGTTTTGAGCATTTTTTCACAATACAGTTGTATTCGTTGGTTCGTTGGTTTTCAAAAACTACCTTTTTCTGTGATTATTTAATTAGTAATGTGACCTGCTAACGGATCGTGTTTATGATTTTTTTAAAAGTACATTTAAATATTGTACTATTCTTCAGGCTGCATCAGTTTATACAATATTTAGGAAAAGGCATAATTAAATTCGAGAGAGGTTGTTTTATTTCGGAATTAGATATTTCTAAACAGTATTATTTTTAAAAGGCATATTATAATTCGAGAAAGGTTATTTTATTTCGGAAGAAGATAATTGCAAACAGTAATGTTTTGGAAAAGGCATATTATAATTCGAGAAGGTTTATTTTATTTCAGAAGTAGATAATTGAAAACATTAAGTTTTTGGAAAAAGTGTAACATTGTTTCACCATTTCCAAAATATTACTAACCTTAGTCTAACTAAACGAATCAAAACCTAACCTAACCTGACCTAATAATATTTAGTTGAAATAATCAACTTTAACCTAACCAAAATATCAACCTAGTTCTTTTGGAGTTCATATAACCCAGCTGGGCAAGCTTACACCATAATAAACAACTATGGTTTTTCGCATATCTATTTTCCCACTCTTTAGAGAACTGCTGTAACGGTAATTGCTGTATGGGGAAAACTGCCATTTCGGGAACCGCTATTTAGAGAACTGTTGTTATGAGGACCGCTATATGAAATCCGCTCTTGTGGTGGCAGGAGAAGAGGGTGCTGGCCATCCGATGGCAGGCGCAGAGAGTGCTGGCGATCCGATGGCAGTCGTAGTGGGTGTTGGCGATACGGTGACTCGCATAGAGGGTGTTGGCGATCCGGTGGCAGGAGGAGAGGGTACTGTCGATCAGGTGGCAGGATAAGAGGGTGCTGGCGATCAGGTGGCAGGATAAGAGGGTGCTTGCGATCAGGTGGCAGGATAAGAGGGTGCTAGCGATCCGGTGGCAGGCGAAAAGGGTGCTGGCGATCCGATGGCTGGCGTAGAGGGTGCTGGCGATCCGATGGCAGGCTAAGAGGGTGATGCCGATCCGATGGATGGCGTAGAGGGTGATGCCGATCCGATGGATTTCGTAGAGGGTGATGGCGATCCGATGGATGGCGTAGAGGGTGATGGCGATCCGATGGATGGCGTAGAGGGTGATGGCGATCCGATGGATGGCGTAGAGGGTCTCGGCGATCCCATGGATGGCGTAGAGGGTCTTGGCGATCCGGTGGCAGGTTAAGAGGGTGTTGGCGATCCGGTGGCAGGTTAAGAGGGTGTTAGCGATCCGATGGCAGGTTAAGAGGGTGTTAGCGATCCGATGGCAGGTTATTAGGGTGTTGGCGATCCAGTGGCAGGCGAAGAGGGTGTTGGCGATCCGGGTGTACCTCATATGAGGAGTTCTCTGTAGAGCAGTTCTCGAAATAGCAACCACGATTCCAAAAAAAAACAGCGGAGTGTTAAAAACTGTTGTTTTAGAAAAAACGGCTTATGTTTTGGGAAATAGCAGTTTTTGTGTTGAGTTTTGAGCATTTTTTCACAATACAGTTGTATTCGTTGGTTCGTTGGTTTTCAAAAACTACCTTTTTCTGTGATTATTTAATTAGTAATGTGACCTGCTAACGGATCGTGTTTATGATTTTTTTAAAAGTACATTTAAATATTGTACTATTCTTCAGGCTGCATCAGTTTATACAATATTTAGGAAAAGGCATAATTAAATTCGAGAGAGGTTGTTTTATTTCGGAATTAGATATTTCTAAACAGTATTATTTTTATAAGGCATATTATAATTCGAGAAAGGTTATTTTATTTCGGAAGAAGATAATTGCAAACAGTAATGTTTTGGAAAAGGCATATTATAATTCGAGAAGGTTTATTTTATTTCAGAAGTAGATAATTGAAAACATTAAGTTTTTGGAAAAAGTGTAACATTGTTTCACCATTTCCAAAATATTACTAACCTTAGTCTAACTAAACGAATCAAAACCTAACCTAACCTGACCTAATAATATTTAGTTGAAATAATCAACTTTAACCTAACCAAAATATCAACCTAGTTCTTTTGGAGTTCATATAACCCAGCTGGGCAAGCTTACACCATAATAAACAACTATGGTTTTTCGCATATCTATTTTCCCACTCTTTAGAGAACTGCTGTAACGGTAATTGCTGTATGGGGAAAACTGCCATTTCGGGAACCGCTATTTAGAGAACTGTTTTTATGAGGACCGCTATATGAAATCCGCTCTTGTGGTGGCAGGAGAAGAGGGTGCTGGCCATCCGATGGCAGGCGCAGAGAGTGCTGGCGATCCGATGGCAGTCGTAGTGGGTGTTGGCGATACGGTGACTCGCATAGAGGGTGTTAGCGATACTGTGGCTCGCAAAGAGGGTGTTGGCGATCCGGTGGCAGGAGGAGAGGGTACTGTCGATCAGGTGGCAGGATAAGAGGGTGCTGGCGATCAGGTGGCAGGATAAGAGGGTGCTGGCGATCAGGTGGCAGGATAAGAGGGTGCTGGCGATCAGGTGGCAGGATAAGAGGGTGCTGGCGATCCGGTGGCAGGCGAAAAGGGTGCTGGCGATCCGATGGCTGGCGTAGAGGGTGCTGGCGATCCGATGGCAGGCTAAGAGGGTGATGCCGATCCGATGGATGGCGTAGAGGGTGATGCCGATCCGATGGATGGCGTAGAGGGTGATGGCGATCCGATGGATGGCGTAGAGGGTGATGGCGATCCGATGGATGGCGTAGAGGGTGATGGCGATCCGATGGATGGCGTAGAGGGTCTCGGCGATCCGATGGATGGCGAAGAGGGTCTTGGCGATCCGGTGGCAGGTTAAGAGGGTGTTGGCGATCCGGTGGCAGGTTAAGAGGGTGTTAGCGATCCGATGGCAGGTTAAGAGGGTGTTAGCGATCCGATGGCAGGTTATTAGGGTGTTAGCGATCCAGTGGCAGGCGAAGAGGGTGTTGGCGATCCGGGTGTACCTCATATGAGGAGTTCTCTGTAGAGCAGTTCTCGAAATAGCAACCACGATTCCAAAAAAAAACAGCGGAGTTTTAAAAACTGTTGTTTTAGAAAAAACGGCTTATGTTTTGGGAAATAGCAGTTTTTGTGTTGAGTTTTGAGCATTTTTTCACAATACAGTTGTATTCGTTGGTTCGTTGGTTTTCAAAAACTACCTTTTTCTGTGATTATTTAATTAGTAATGTGACCTGCTAACGGATCGTGTTTATGATTTTTTTAAAAGTACATTTAAATATTGTACTATTCTTCAGGCTGCATCAGTTTATACAATATTTAGGAAAAGGCATAATTAAATTCGAGAGAGGTTGTTTTATTTCGGAATTAGATATTTCTAAACAGTATTATTTTTATAAGGCATATTATAATTCGAGAAAGGTTATTTTATTTCGGAAGAAGATAATTGCAAACAGTAATGTTTTGGAAAAGGCATATTATAATTCGAGAAGGTTTATTTTATTTCAGAAGTAGATAATTGAAAACATTAAGTTTTTGGAAAAAGTGTAACATTGTTTCACCATTTCCAAAATATTACTAACCTTAGTCTAACTAAACGAATCAAAACCTAACCTAACCTGACCTAATAATATTTAGTTGAAATAATCAACTTTAACCTAACCAAAATATCAACCTAGTTCTTTTGGAGTTCATATAACCCAGCTGGGCAAGCTTACACCATAATAAACAACTATGGTTTTTCGCATATCTATTTTCCCACTCTTTAGAGAACTGCTGTAACGGTAATTGCTGTATGGGGAAAACTGCCATTTCGGGAACCGCTATTTAGAGAACTGTTTTTATGAGGACCGCTATATGAAATCCGCTCTTGTGGTGGCAGGAGAAGAGGGTGCTGGCCATCCGATGGCAGGCGCAGAGAGTGCTGGCGATCCGATGGCAGTCGTAGTGGGTGTTGGCGATACGGTGACTCGCATAGAGGGTGTTAGCGATACTGTGGCTCGCAAAGAGGGTGTTGGCGATCCGGTGGCAGGAGGAGAGGGTACTGTCGATCAGGTGGCAGGATAAGAGGGTGCTGGCGATCAGGTGGCAGGATAAGAGGGTGCTGGCGATCAGGTGGCAGGATAAGAGGGTGCTGGCGATCAGGTGGCAGGATAAGAGGGTGCTGGCGATCCGGTGGCAGGCGAAAAGGGTGCTGGCGATCCGATGGCTGGCGTAGAGGGTGCTGGCGATCCGATGGCAGGCTAAGAGGGTGATGCCGATCCGATGGATGGCGTAGAGGGTGATGCCGATCCGATGGATGGCGTAGAGGGTGATGGCGATCCGATGGATGGCGTAGAGGGTGATGGCGATCCGATGGATGGCGTAGAGGGTGATGGCGATCCGATGGATGGCGTAGAGGGTCTCGGCGATCCGATGGATGGCGAAGAGGGTCTTGGCGATCCGGTGGCAGGTTAAGAGGGTGTTGGCGATCCGGTGGCAGGTTAAGAGGGTGTTAGCGATCCGATGGCAGGTTAAGAGGGTGTTAGCGATCCGATGGCAGGTTATTAGGGTGTTAGCGATCCAGTGGCAGGCGAAGAGGGTGTTGGCGATCCGGGTGTACCTCATATGAGGAGTTCTCTGTAGAGCAGTTCTCGAAATAGCAACCACGATTCCAAAAAAAAACAGCGGAGTTTTAAAAACTGTTGTTTTAGAAAAAACGGCTTATGTTTTGGGAAATAGCAGTTTTTGTGTTGAGTTTTGAGCATTTTTTCACAATACAGTTGTATTCGTTGGTTCGTTGGTTTTCAAAAACTACCTTTTTCTGTGATTATTTAATTAGTAATGTGACCTGCTAACGGATCGTGTTTATGATTTTTTTAAAAGTACATTTAAATATTGTACTATTCTTCAGGCTGCATCAGTTTATACAATATTTAGGAAAAGGCATAATTAAATTCGAGAGAGGTTGTTTTATTTCGGAATTAGATATTTCTAAACAGTATTATTTTTAAAAGGCATATTATAATTCGAGAAAGGTTATTTTATTTCGGAAGAAGATAATTGCAAACAGTAATGTTTTGGAAAAGGCATATTATAATTCGAGAAGGTTTATTTTATTTCAGAAGTAGATAATTGAAAACATTAAGTTTTTGGAAAAAGTGTAACATTGTTTCACCATTTCCAAAATATTACTAACCTTAGTCTAACTAAACGAATCAAAACCTAACCTAACCTGACCTAATAATATTTAGTTGAAATAATCAACTTTAACCTAACCAAAATATCAACCTAGTTCTTTTGGAGTTCATATAACCCAGCTGGGCAAGCTTACACCATAATAAACAACTATGGTTTTTCGCATATCTATTTTCCCACTCTTTAGAGAACTGCTGTAACGGTAATTGCTGTATGGGGAAAACTGCCATTTCGGGAACCGCTATTTAGAGAACTGTTTTTATGAGGACCGCTATATGAAATCCGCTCTTGTGGTGGCAGGAGAAGAGGGTGCTGGCCATCCGATGGCAGGCGCAGAGAGTGCTGGCGATCCGATGGCAGTCGTAGTGGGTGTTGGCGATACGGTGACTCGCATAGAGGGTGTTAGCGATACTGTGGCTCGCAAAGAGGGTGTTGGCGATCCGGTGGCAGGAGGAGAGGGTACTGTCGATCAGGTGGCAGGATAAGAGGGTGCTGGCGATCAGGTGGCAGGATAAGAGGGTGCTGGCGATCAGGTGGCAGGATAAGAGGGTGCTGGCGATCAGGTGGCAGGATAAGAGGGTGCTGGCGATCCGGTGGCAGGCGAAAAGGGTGCTGGCGATCCGATGGCTGGCGTAGAGGGTGCTGGCGATCCGATGGCAGGCTAAGAGGGTGATGCCGATCCGATGGATGGCGTAGAGGGTGATGCCGATCCGATGGATGGCGTAGAGGGTGATGGCGATCCGATGGATGGCGTAGAGGGTGATGGCGATCCGATGGATGGCGTAGAGGGTGATGGCGATCCGATGGATGGCGTAGAGGGTCTCGGCGATCCGATGGATGGCGAAGAGGGTCTTGGCGATCCGGTGGCAGGTTAAGAGGGTGTTGGCGATCCGGTGGCAGGTTAAGAGGGTGTTAGCGATCCGATGGCAGGTTAAGAGGGTGTTAGCGATCCGATGGCAGGTTATTAGGGTGTTAGCGATCCAGTGGCAGGCGAAGAGGGTGTTGGCGATCCGGGTGTACCTCATATGAGGAGTTCTCTGTAGAGCAGTTCTCGAAATAGCAACCACGATTCCAAAAAAAAACAGCGGAGTTTTAAAAACTGTTGTTTTAGAAAAAACGGCTTATGTTTTGGGAAATAGCAGTTTTTGTGTTGAGTTTTGAGCATTTTTTCACAATACAGTTGTATTCGTTGGTTCGTTGGTTTTCAAAAACTACCTTTTTCTGTGATTATTTAATTAGTAATGTGACCTGCTAACGGATCGTGTTTATGATTTTTTTAAAAGTACATTTAAATATTGTACTATTCTTCAGGCTGCATCAGTTTATACAATATTTAGGAAAAGGCATAATTAAATTCGAGAGAGGTTGTTTTATTTCGGAATTAGATATTTCTAAACAGTATTATTTTTAAAAGGCATATTATAATTCGAGAAAGGTTATTTTATTTCGGAAGAAGATAATTGCAAACAGTAATGTTTTGGAAAAGGCATATTATAATTCGAGAAGGTTTATTTTATTTCAGAAGTAGATAATTGAAAACATTAAGTTTTTGGAAAAAGTGTAACATTGTTTCACCATTTCCAAAATATTACTAACCTTAGTCTAACTAAACGAATCAAAACCTAACCTAACCTGACCTAATAATATTTAGTTGAAATAATCAACTTTAACCTAACCAAAATATCAACCTAGTTCTTTTGGAGTTCATATAACCCAGCTGGGCAAGCTTACACCATAATAAACAACTATGGTTTTTCGCATATCTATTTTCCCACTCTTTAGAGAACTGCTGTAACGGTAATTGCTGTATGGGGAAAACTGCCATTTCGGGAACCGCTATTTAGAGAACTGTTGTTATGAGGACCGCTATATGAAATCCGCTCTTGTGGTGGCAGGAGAAGAGGGTGCTGGCCATCCGATGGCAGGCGCAGAGAGTGCTGGCGATCCGATGGCAGTCGTAGTGGGTGTTGGCGATACGGTGACTCGCATAGAGGGTGTTGGCGATCCGGTGGCAGGAGGAGAGGGTACTGTCGATCAGGTGGCAGGATAAGAGGGTGCTGGCGATCAGGTGGCAGGATAAGAGGGTGCTGGCGATCAGGTGGCAGGATAAGAGGGTGCTTGCGATCAGGTGGCAGGATAAGAGGGTGCTAGCGATCCGGTGGCAGGCGAAAAGGGTGCTGGCGATCCGATGGCTGGCGTAGAGGGTGCTGGCGATCCGATGGCAGGCTAAGAGGGTGATGCCGATCCGATGGATGGCGTAGAGGGTGATGCCGATCCGATGGATTTCGTAGAGGGTGATGGCGATCCGATGGATGGCGTAGAGGGTGATGGCGATCCGATGGATGGCGTAGAGGGTGATGGCGATCCGATGGATGGCGTAGAGGGTCTCGGCGATCCCATGGATGGCGTAGAGGGTCTTGGCGATCCGGTGGCAGGTTAAGAGGGTGTTGGCGATCCGGTGGCAGGTTAAGAGGGTGTTAGCGATCCGATGGCAGGTTAAGAGGGTGTTAGCGATCCGATGGCAGGTTATTAGGGTGTTGGCGATCCAGTGGCAGGCGAAGAGGGTGTTGGCGATCCGGGTGTACCTCATATGAGGAGTTCTCTGTAGAGCAGTTCTCGAAATAGCAACCACGATTCCAAAAAAAAAACAGCGGAGTTTTAAAAACTGTTGTTTTAGAAAAAACGGCTTATGTTTTGGGAAATAGCAGTTTTTGTGTTGAGTTTTGAGCATTTTTTCACAATACAGTTGTATTCGTTGGTTCGTTGGTTTTCAAAAACTACCTTTTTCTGTGATTATTTAATTAGTAATGTGACCTGCTAACGGATCGTGTTTATGATTTTTTTAAAAGTACATTTAAATATTGTACTATTCTTCAGGCTGCATCAGTTTACAATAATTAGGAAAAGGCATAATTAAATTCGAGAGAGGTTGTTTTATTTCGGAATTAGATATTTCTAAACAGTATTATTTTTAAAAGGCATATTATAATTCGAGAAAGGTTATTTTATTTCGGAAGAAGATAATTGCAAACAGTAATGTTTTGGAAAAGGCATATTATAATTCGAGAAGGTTTATTTTATTTCAGAAGTAGATAATTAAAAACATTAAGTTTTTGAAAAAGTGTAACATTGTTTCACCATTTCCAAAATTACTAACCTTAGTCTAACTAAACGAATCAAAACCTAACCTAACCTGACCTAATAATATTTAGTTGAAATAATCAACTTTAACCTAACCAAAATATCAACCTAGTTCTTTTTGAGTTCATATAACCCAGCTGGGCAAGCTTACACCATAATAAACAACTATGGTTTTTCGCATATCTATTTTCCCACTCTTTAGAGAACTGCTGTAACGGTAATTGCTGTATGGGGAAAACTGCCATTTCGGGAACCGCTATTTAGAGAACTGTTGTTATGAGGACCGCTATATGAAATCCGCTCTTGTGGTGGCAGGAGAAGAGGGTGCTGGCCATCCGATGGCAGGCGCAGAGAGTGCTGGCGATCCGATGGCAGTCGTAGTGGGTGTTGGCGATACGGTGACTCGCATAGAGGGTGTTAGCGATACTGTGGCTCGCAAAGAGGGTGTTGGCGATCCGGTGGCAGGAGGAGAGGGTACTGTCGATCAGGTGGCAGGATAAGAGGGTGCTGGCGATCAGGTGGCAGGATAAGAGGGTGCTGGCGATCAGGTGGCAGGATAAGAGGGTGCTGGCGATCAGGTGGCAGGATAAGAGGGTGCTGGCGATCAGGTGGCAGGATAAGAGGGTGCTGGCGATCCGATGGCAGGCTAAGAGGGTGATGCCGATCCGATGGATGGCGTAGAGGGTGATGCCGATCCGATGGATGGCGTAGAGGGTGATGGCGATCCGATGGATGGCGTAGAGGGTGATGGCGATCCGATGGATGGCGTAGAGGGTGATGGCGATCCGATGGATGGCGTAGAGGGTCTCGGCGATCCGATGGATGGCGTAGAGGGTCTCGGCGATCCGATGGATGGCGTAGAGGGTCTTGGCGATCCGGTGGCAGGTTAAGAGGGTGTTGGCGATCCGGTGGCAGGTTAAGAGGGTGTTAGCGATCCCATGGCAGGTTAAGAGGGTGTTAGCGATCCGATGGCAGGTTATTAGGGTGTTGGCGATCCAGTGGCAGGCGAAGAGGGTGTTGGCGATCCGGGTGTACCTCATATGAGGAGTTCTCTGTAGAGCAGTTCTCGAAATAGCAACCACGATTCCAAAAAAAAACAGCGGAGTTTTAAAAACTGTTGTTTTAGAAAAAACGGCTTATGTTTTGGGAAATAGCAGTTTTTGTGTTGAGTTTTGAGCATTTTTTCACAATAAGTTGTATTCGTTGGTTCGTTGGTTTTCAAAAACTACCTTTTTCTGTGATTATTTAATTAGTAATGTGACCTGCTAACGGATCGTGTTTATGATTTTTTTAAAAGTACATTTAAATATTGTACTATTCTTCAGGCTGCATCAGTTTACAATAATTAGGAAAAGGCATAATTAAATTCGAGAGAGGTTGTTTTATTTCGGAATTAGATATTTCTAAACAGTATTATTTTTAAAAGGCATATTATAATTCGAGAAAGGTTATTTTATTTCGGAAGAAGATAATTGCAAACAGTAATGTTTTGGAAAAGGCATATTATAATTCGAGAAGGTTTATTTTATTTCAGAAGTAGATAATTAAAAACATTAAGTTTTTGAAAAAGTGTAACATTGTTTCACCATTTCCAAAATTACTAACCTTAGTCTAACTAAACGAATCAAAACCTAACCTAACCTGACCTAATAATATTTAGTTGAAATAATCAACTTTAACCTAACCAAAATATCAACCTAGTTCTTTTTGAGTTCATATAACCCAGCTGGGCAAGCTTACACCATAATAAACAACTATGGTTTTTCGCATATCTATTTTCCCACTCTTTAGAGAACTGCTGTAACGGTAATTGCTGTATGGGGAAAACTGCCATTTCGGGAACCGCTATTTAGAGAACTGTTGTTATGAGGACCGCTATATGAAATCCGCTCTTGTGGTGGCAGGAGAAGAGGGTGCTGGCCATCCGATGGCAGGCGCAGAGAGTGCTGGCGATCCGATGGCAGTCGTAGTGGGTGTTGGCGATACGGTGACTCGCATAGAGGGTGTTGGCGATCCGGTGGCAGGAGGAGAGGGTACTGTCGATCAGGTGGCAGGATAAGAGGGTGCTGGCGATCAGGTGGCAGGATAAGAGGGTGCTGGCGATCAGGTGGCAGGATAAGAGGGTGCTTGCGATCAGGTGGCAGGATAAGAGGGTGCTAGCGATCCGGTGGCAGGCGAAAAGGGTGCTGGCGATCCGATGGCTGGCGTAGAGGGTGCTGGCGATCCGATGGCAGGCTAAGAGGGTGATGCCGATCCGATGGATGGCGTAGAGGGTGATGCCGATCCGATGGATTTCGTAGAGGGTGATGGCGATCCGATGGATGGCGTAGAGGGTGATGGCGATCCGATGGATGGCGTAGAGGGTGATGGC
The DNA here is from genome assembly GCF_054372755.1 of Phalangium opilio. NCBI lineage: Eukaryota > Metazoa > Arthropoda > Arachnida > Opiliones > Phalangiidae > Phalangium > Phalangium opilio. Next base: position 1,602,810 of record NW_028324167.1, read on the forward strand.
GATCCGATGGATGGCGTAGAGGGTCTCGGCGATCCCATGGATGGCGTAGAGGGTCTTGGCGATCCGGTGGCAGGTTAAGAGGGTGTTGGCGATCCGGTGGCAGGTTAAGAGGGTGTTAGCGATCCGATGGCAGGTTAAGAGGGTGTTAGCGATCCGATGGCAGGTTATTAGGGTGTTGGCGATCCAGTGGCAGGCGAAGAGGGTGTTGGCGATCCGGGTGTACCTCATATGAGGAGTTCTCTGTAGAGCAGTTCTCGAAATAGCAACCACGATTCCAAAAAAAAAACAGCGGAGTTTTAAAAACTGTTGTTTTAGAAAAAACGGCTTATGTTTTGGGAAATAGCAGTTTTTGTGTTGAGTTTTGAGCATTTTTTCACAATACAGTTGTATTCGTTGGTTCGTTGGTTTTCAAAAACTACCTTTTTCTGTGATTATTTAATTAGTAATGTGACCTGCTAACGGATCGTGTTTATGATTTTTTTAAAAGTACATTTAAATATTGTACTATTCTTCAGGCTGCATCAGTTTACAATAATTAGGAAAAGGCATAATTAAATTCGAGAGAGGTTGTTTTATTTCGGAATTAGATATTTCTAAACAGTATTATTTTTAAAAGGCATATTATAATTCGAGAAAGGTTATTTTATTTCGGAAGAAGATAATTGCAAACAGTAATGTTTTGGAAAAGGCATATTATAATTCGAGAAGGTTTATTTTATTTCAGAAGTAGATAATTAAAAACATTAAGTTTTTGAAAAAGTGTAACATTGTTTCACCATTTCCAAAATTACTAACCTTAGTCTAACTAAACGAATCAAAACCTAACCTAACCTGACCTAATAATATTTAGTTGAAATAATCAACTTTAACCTAACCAAAATATCAACCTAGTTCTTTTTGAGTTCATATAACCCAGCTGGGCAAGCTTACACCATAATAAACAACTATGGTTTTTCGCATATCTATTTTCCCACTCTTTAGAGAACTGCTGTAACGGTAATTGCTGTATGGGGAAAACTGCCATTTCGGGAACCGCTATTTAGAGAACTGTTGTTATGAGGACCGCTATATGAAATCCGCTCTTGTGGTGGCAGGAGAAGAGGGTGCTGGCCATCCGATGGCAGGCGCAGAGAGTGCTGGCGATCCGATGGCAGTCGTAGTGGGTGTTGGCGATACGGTGACTCGCATAGAGGGTGTTAGCGATACTGTGGCTCGCAAAGAGGGTGTTGGCGATCCGGTGGCAGGAGGAGAGGGTACTGTCGATCAGGTGGCAGGATAAGAGGGTGCTGGCGATCAGGTGGCAGGATAAGAGGGTGCTGGCGATCAGGTGGCAGGATAAGAGGGTGCTGGCGATCAGGTGGCAGGATAAGAGGGTGCTGGCGATCCGGTGGCAGGCGAAAAGGGTGCTGGCGATCCGATGGCAGGCTAAGAGGGTGATGCCGATCCGATGGATGGCGTAGAGGGTGATGCCGATCCGATGGATGGCGTAGAGGGTGATGGCGATCCGATGGATGGCGTAGAGGGTGATGGCGATCCGATGGATGGCGTAGAGGGTGATGGCGATCCGATGGATGGCGTAGAGGGTCTCGGCGATCCGATGGATGGCGTAGAGGGTCTCGGCGATCCGATGGATGGCGTAGAGGGTCTTGGCGATCCGGTGGCAGGTTAAGAGGGTGTTGGCGATCCGGTGGCAGGTTAAGAGGGTGTTAGCGATCCCATGGCAGGTTAAGAGGGTGTTAGCGATCCGATGGCAGGTTATTAGGGTGTTGGCGATCCAGTGGCAGGCGAAGAGGGTGTTGGCGATCCGGGTGTACCTCATATGAGGAGTTCTCTGTAGAGCAGTTCTCGAAATAGCAACCACGATTCCAAAAAAAAACAGCGGAGTTTTAAAAACTGTTGTTTTAGAAAAAACGGCTTATGTTTTGGGAAATAGCAGTTTTTGTGTTGAGTTTTGAGCATTTTTTCACAATAAGTTGTATTCGTTGGTTCGTTGGTTTTCAAAAACTACCTTTTTCTGTGATTATTTAATTAGTAATGTGACCTGCTAACGGATCGTGTTTATGATTTTTTTAAAAGTACATTTAAATATTGTACTATTCTTCAGGCTGCATCAGTTTACAATAATTAGGAAAAGGCATAATTAAATTCGAGAGAGGTTGTTTTATTTCGGAATTAGATATTTCTAAACAGTATTATTTTTAAAAGGCATATTATAATTCGAGAAAGGTTATTTTATTTCGGAAGAAGATAATTGCAAACAGTAATGTTTTGGAAAAGGCATATTATAATTCGAGAAGGTTTATTTTATTTCAGAAGTAGATAATTAAAAACATTAAGTTTTTGAAAAAGTGTAACATTGTTTCACCATTTCCAAAATTACTAACCTTAGTCTAACTAAACGAATCAAAACCTAACCTAACCTGACCTAATAATATTTAGTTGAAATAATCAACTTTAACCTAACCAAAATATCAACCTAGTTCTTTTTGAGTTCATATAACCCAGCTGGGCAAGCTTACACCATAATAAACAACTATGGTTTTTCGCATATCTATTTTCCCACTCTTTAGAGAACTGCTGTAACGGTAATTGCTGTATGGGGAAAACTGCCATTTCGGGAACCGCTATTTAGAGAACTGTTGTTATGAGGACCGCTATATGAAATCCGCTCTTGTGGTGGCAGGAGAAGAGGGTGCTGGCCATCCGATGGCAGGCGCAGAGAGTGCTGGCGATCCGATGGCAGTCGTAGTGGGTGTTGGCGATACGGTGACTCGCATAGAGGGTGTTAGCGATACTGTGGCTCGCAAAGAGGGTGTTGGCGATCCGGTGGCAGGAGGAGAGGGTACTGTCGATCAGGTGGCAGGATAAGAGGGTGCTGGCGATCAGGTGGCAGGATAAGAGGGTGCTGGCGATCAGGTGGCAGGATAAGAGGGTGCTGGCGATCAGGTGGCAGGATAAGAGGGTGCTGGCGATCCGGTGGCAGGCGAAAAGGGTGCTGGCGATCCGATGGCTGGCGTAGAGGGTGCTGGCGATCCGATGGCAGGCTAAGAGGGTGATGCCGATCCGATGGATGGCGTAGAGGGTGATGCCGATCCGATGGATGGCGTAGAGGGTGATGGCGATCCGATGGATGGCGTAGAGGGTGATGGCGATCCGATGGATGGCGTAGAGGGTGATGGCGATCCGATGGATGGCGTAGAGGGTCTCGGCGATCCGATGGATGGCGAAGAGGGTCTTGGCGATCCGGTGGCAGGTTAAGAGGGTGTTGGCGATCCGGTGGCAGGTTAAGAGGGTGTTAGCGATCCGATGGCAGGTTAAGAGGGTGTTAGCGATCCGATGGCAGGTTATTAGGGTGTTAGCGATCCAGTGGCAGGCGAAGAGGGTGTTGGCGATCCGGGTGTACCTCATATGAGGAGTTCTCTGTAGAGCAGTTCTCGAAATAGCAACCACGATTCCAAAAAAAAAACAGCGGAGTTTTAAAAACTGTTGTTTTAGAAAAAACGGCTTATGTTTTGGGAAATAGCAGTTTTTGTGTTGAGTTTTGAGCATTTTTTCACAATACAGTTGTATTCGTTGGTTCGTTGGTTTTCAAAAACTACCTTTTTCTGTGATTATTTAATTAGTAATGTGACCTGCTAACGGATCGTGTTTATGATTTTTTTAAAAGTACATTTAAATATTGTACTATTCTTCAGGCTGCATCAGTTTATACAATATTTAGGAAAAGGCATAATTAAATTCGAGAGAGGTTGTTTTATTTCGGAATTAGATATTTCTAAACAGTATTATTTTTAAAAGGCATATTATAATTCGAGAAAGGTTATTTTATTTCGGAAGAAGATAATTGCAAACAGTAATGTTTTGGAAAAGGCATATTATAATTCGAGAAGGTTTATTTTATTTCAGAAGTAGATAATTGAAAACATTAAGTTTTTGGAAAAAGTGTAACATTGTTTCACCATTTCCAAAATATTACTAACCTTAGTCTAACTAAACGAATCAAAACCTAACCTAACCTGACCTAATAATATTTAGTTGAAATAATCAACTTTAACCTAACCAAAATATCAACCTAGTTCTTTTGGAGTTCATATAACCCAGCTGGGCAAGCTTACACCATAATAAACAACTATGGTTTTTCGCATATCTATTTTCCCACTCTTTAGAGAACTGCTGTAACGGTAATTGCTGTATGGGGAAAACTGCCATTTCGGGAACCGCTATTTAGAGAACTGTTGTTATGAGGACCGCTATATGAAATCCGCTCTTGTGGTGGCAGGAGAAGAGGGTGCTGGCCATCCGATGGCAGGCGCAGAGAGTGCTGGCGATCCGATGGCAGTCGTAGTGGGTGTTGGCGATACGGTGACTCGCATAGAGGGTGTTAGCGATACTGTGGCTCGCAAAGAGGGTGTTGGCGATCCGGTGGCAGGAGGAGAGGGTACTGTCGATCAGGTGGCAGGATAAGAGGGTGCTGGCGATCAGGTGGCAGGATAAGAGGGTGCTGGCGATCAGGTGGCAGGATAAGAGGGTGCTTGCGATCAGGTGGCAGGATAAGAGGGTGCTAGCGATCCGGTGGCAGGCGAAAAGGGTGCTGGCGATCCGATGGCTGGCGTAGAGGGTGCTGGCGATCCGATGGCAGGCTAAGAGGGTGATGCCGATCCGATGGATGGCGTAGAGGGTGATGCCGATCCGATGGATTTCGTAGAGGGTGATGGCGATCCGATGGATGGCGTAGAGGGTGATGGCGATCCGATGGATGGCGTAGAGGGTGATGGTGATCCGATGGATGGCGTAGAGGGTCTCGGCGATCCCATGGATGGCGTAGAGGGTCTTGGCGATCCGGTGGCAGGTTAAGAGGGTGTTGGCGATCCGGTGGCAGGTTAAGAGGGTGTTAGCGATCCGATGGCAGGTTAAGAGGGTGTTAGCGATCCGATGGCAGGTTATTAGGGTGTTGGCGATCCAGTGGCAGGCGAAGAGGGTGTTGGCGATCCGGGTGTACCTCATATGAGGAGTTCTCTGTAGAGCAGTTCTCGAAATAGCAACCACGATTCCAAAAAAAAACAGCGGAGTTTTAAAAACTGTTGTTTTAGAAAAAACGGCTTATGTTTTGGGAAATAGCAGTTTTTGTGTTGAGTTTTGAGCATTTTTTCACAATACAGTTGTATTCGTTGGTTCGTTGGTTTTCAAAAACTACCTTTTTCTGTGATTATTTAATTAGTAATGTGACCTGCTAACGGATCGTGTTTATGATTTTTTTAAAAGTACATTTAAATATTGTACTATTCTTCAGGCTGCATCAGTTTACAATAATTAGGAAAAGGCATAATTAAATTCGAGAGAGGTTGTTTTATTTCGGAATTAGATATTTCTAAACAGTATTATTTTTAAAAGGCATATTATAATTCGAGAAAGGTTATTTTATTTCGGAAGAAGATAATTGCAAACAGTAATGTTTTGGAAAAGGCATATTATAATTCGAGAAGGTTTATTTTATTTCAGAAGTAGATAATTAAAAACATTAAGTTTTTGAAAAAGTGTAACATTGTTTCACCATTTCCAAAATTACTAACCTTAGTCTAACTAAACGAATCAAAACCTAACCTAACCTGACCTAATAATATTTAGTTGAAATAATCAACTTTAACCTAACCAAAATATCAACCTAGTTCTTTTTGAGTTCATATAACCCAGCTGGGCAAGCTTACACCATAATAAACAACTATGGTTTTTCGCATATCTATTTTCCCACTCTTTAGAGAACTGCTGTAACGGTAATTGCTGTATGGGGAAAACTGCCATTTCGGGAACCGCTATTTAGAGAACTGTTGTTATGAGGACCGCTATATGAAATCCGCTCTTGTGGTGGCAGGAGAAGAGGGTGCTGGCCATCCGATGGCAGGCGCAGAGAGTGCTGGCGATCCGATGGCAGTCGTAGTGGGTGTTGGCGATACGGTGACTCGCATAGAGGGTGTTAGCGATACTGTGGCTCGCAAAGAGGGTGTTGGCGATCCGGTGGCAGGAGGAGAGGGTACTGTCGATCAGGTGGCAGGATAAGAGGGTGCTGGCGATCAGGTGGCAGGATAAGAGGGTGCTGGCGATCAGGTGGCAGGATAAGAGGGTGCTGGCGATCAGGTGGCAGGATAAGAGGGTGCTGGCGATCCGGTGGCAGGCGAAAAGGGTGCTGGCGATCCGATGGCAGGCTAAGAGGGTGATGCCGATCCGATGGATGGCGTAGAGGGTGATGCCGATCCGATGGATGGCGTAGAGGGTGATGGCGATCCGATGGATGGCGTAGAGGGTGATGGCGATCCGATGGATGGCGTAGAGGGTGATGGCGATCCGATGGATGGCGTAGAGGGTCTCGGCGATCCGATGGATGGCGTAGAGGGTCTCGGCGATCCGATGGATGGCGTAGAGGGTCTTGGCGATCCGGTGGCAGGTTAAGAGGGTGTTGGCGATCCGGTGGCAGGTTAAGAGGGTGTTAGCGATCCCATGGCAGGTTAAGAGGGTGTTAGCGATCCGATGGCAGGTTATTAGGGTGTTGGCGATCCAGTGGCAGGCGAAGAGGGTGTTGGCGATCCGGGTGTACCTCATATGAGGAGTTCTCTGTAGAGCAGTTCTCGAAATAGCAACCACGATTCCAAAAAAAAACAGCGGAGTTTTAAAAACTGTTGTTTTAGAAAAAACGGCTTATGTTTTGGGAAATAGCAGTTTTTGTGTTGAGTTTTGAGCATTTTTTCACAATAAGTTGTATTCGTTGGTTCGTTGGTTTTCAAAAACTACCTTTTTCTGTGATTATTTAATTAGTAATGTGACCTGCTAACGGATCGTGTTTATGATTTTTTTAAAAGTACATTTAAATATTGTACTATTCTTCAGGCTGCATCAGTTTACAATAATTAGGAAAAGGCATAATTAAATTCGAGAGAGGTTGTTTTATTTCGGAATTAGATATTTCTAAACAGTATTATTTTTAAAAGGCATATTATAATTCGAGAAAGGTTATTTTATTTCGGAAGAAGATAATTGCAAACAGTAATGTTTTGGAAAAGGCATATTATAATTCGAGAAGGTTTATTTTATTTCAGAAGTAGATAATTAAAAACATTAAGTTTTTGAAAAAGTGTAACATTGTTTCACCATTTCCAAAATATTACTAACCTTAGTCTAACTAAACGAATCAAAACCTAACCTAACCTGACCTAATAATATTTAGTTGAAATAATCAACTTTAACCTAACCAAAATATCAACCTAGTTCTTTTTGAGTTCATATAACCCAGCTGGGCAAGCTTACACCATAATAAACAACTATGGTTTTTCGCATATCTATTTTCCCACTCTTTAGAGAACTGCTGTAACGGTAATTGCTGTATGGGGAAAACTGCCATTTCGGGAACCGCTATTTAGAGAACTGTTGTTATGAGGACCGCTATATGAAATCCGCTCTTGTGGTGGCAGGAGAAGAGGGTGCTGGCCATCCGATGGCAGGCGCAGAGAGTGCTGGCGATCCGATGGCAGTTGTAGTGGGTGTTGGCGATACGGTGACTCGCATAGAGGGTGTTAGCGATACTGTGGCTCGCAAAGAGGGTGTTGGCGATCCGGTGGCAGGAGGAGAGGGTACTGTCGATCAGGTGGCAGGATAAGAGGGTGCTGGCGATCAGGTGGCAGGATAAGAGGGTGCTGGCGATCAGGTGGCAGGATAAGAGGGTGCTGGCGATCAGGTGGCAGGATAAGAGGGTGCTGGCGATCCGGTGGCAGTCGAAAAGGGTGCTGGCGATCCGATGGCTGGCGTAGAGGGTGCTGGCGATCCGATGGCAGGCTAAGAGGGTGATGCCGATCCGATGGATGGCGTAGAGGGTGATGCCGATCCGATGGATGGCGTAGAGGGTGATGGCGATCCGATGGATGGCGTAGAGGGTGATGGCGATCCGATGGATGGCGTAGAGGGTGATGGCGATCCGATGGATGGCGTAGAGGGTCTCGGCGATCCGATGGATGGCGTAGAGGGTCTTGGCGATCCGGTGGCAGGTTAAGAGGGTGTTGGCGATCCGGTGGCAGGTTAAGAGGGTGTTAGCGATCCCGTGGCAGGTTAAGAGGGTGTTAGCGATCCCATGGCAGGTTAAGAGGGTGTTAGCGATCCGATGGCAGGTTATTAGGGTGTTGGCGATCCAGTGGCAGGCGAAGAGGGTGTTGGCGATCCGGGTGTACCTCATATGAGGAGTTCTCTGTAGAGCAGTTCTCGAAATAGCAACCACGATTCCAAAAAAAAAACAGCGGAGTTTTAAAAACTGTTGTTTTAGAAAAAACGGCTTATGTTTTGGGAAATAGCAGTTTTTGTGTTGAGTTTTGAGCATTTTTTCACAATACAGTTGTATTCGTTGGTTCGTTGGTTTTCAAAAACTACCTTTTTCTGTGATTATTTAATTAGTAATGTGACCTGCTAACGGATCGTGTTTATGATTTTTTTAAAAGTACATTTAAATATTGTACTATTCTTCAGGCTGCATCAGTTTACAATATTTAGGAAAAGGCATAATTAAATTCGAGAGAGGTTGTTTTATTTCGGAATTAGATATTTCTAAACAGTATTATTTTTAAAAGGCATATTATAATTCGAGAAAGGTTATTTTATTTCGGAAGAAGATAATTGCAAACAGTAATGTTTTGGAAAAGGCATATTATAATTCGAGAAGGTTTATTTTATTTCAGAAGTAGATAATTAAAAACATTAAGTTTTTGAAAAAGTGTAACATTGTTTCACCATTTCCAAAATATTACTAACCTTAGTCTAACTAAACGAATCAAAACCTAACCTAACCTGACCTAATAATATTTAGTTGAAATAATCAACTTTAACCTAACCAAAATATCAACCTAGTTCTTTTTGAGTTCATATAACCCAGCTGGGCAAGCTTACACCATAATAAACAACTATGGTTTTTCGCATATCTATTTTCCCACTCTTTAGAGAACTGCTGTAACGGTAATTGCTGTATGGGGAAAACTGCCATTTCGGGAACCGCTATTTAGAGAACTGTTGTTATGAGGACCGCTATATGAAATCCGCTCTTGTGGTGGCAGGAGAAGAGGGTGCTGGCCATCCGATGGCAGGCGCAGAGAGTGCTGGCGATCCGATGGCAGTTGTAGTGGGTGTTGGCGATACGGTGACTCGCATAGAGGGTGTTAGCGATACTGTGGCTCGCAAAGAGGGTGTTGGCGATCCGGTGGCAGGAGGAGAGGGTACTGTCGATCAGGTGGCAGGATAAGAGGGTGCTGGCGATCAGGTGGCAGGATAAGAGGGTGCTGGCGATCAGGTGGCAGGATAAGAGGGTGCTGGCGATCAGGTGGCAGGATAAGAGGGTGCTGGTGATCCGGTGGCAGGCGAAAAGGGTGCTGGCGATCCGATGGCTGGCGTAGAGGGTGCTGGCGATCCGATGGCAGGCTAAGAGGGTGATGCCGATCCGATGGATGGCGTAGAGGGTGATGCCGATCCGATGGATGGCGTAGAGGGTGATGGCGATCCGATGGATGGCGTAGAGGGTGATGGCGATCCGATGGATGGCGTAGAGGGTGATGGCGATCCGATGGATGGCGTAGAGGGTCTCGGCGATCCGATGGATGGCGTAGAGGGTCTTGGCGATCCGGTGGCAGGTTAAGAGGGTGTTGGCGATCCGGTGGCAGGTTAAGAGGGTGTTAGCGATCCCATGGCAGGTTAAGAGGGTGTTAGCGATCCCATGGCAGGTTAAGAGGGTGTTAGCGATCCGATGGCAGGTTATTAGGGTGTTGGCGATCCAGTGGCAGGCGAAGAGGGTGTTGGCGATCCGGGTGTACCTCATATGAGGAGTTCTCTGTAGAGCAGTTCTCGAAATAGCAACCACGATTCCAAAAAAAAAACAGCGGAGTTTTAAAAACTGTTGTTTTAGAAAAAGCGGCTTATGTTTTGGGAAATAGCAGTTTTTGTGTTGAGTTTTGAGCATTTTTTCACAATACAGTTGTATTCGTTGGTTCGTTGGTTTTCAAAAACTACCTTTTTCTGTGATTATTTAATTAGTAATGTGACCTGCTAACGGATCGTGTTTATGATTTTTTTAAAAGTACATTTAAATATTGTACTATTCTTCAGGCTGCATCAGTTTACAATATTTAGGAAAAGGCATAATTAAATTCGAGAGAGGTTGTTTTATTTCGGAATTAGATATTTCTAAACAGTATTATTTTTAAAAGGCATATTATAATTCGAGAAAGGTTATTTTATTTCGGAAGAAGATAATTGCAAACAGTAATGTTTTGGAAAAGGCATATTATAATTCGAGAAGGTTTATTTTATTTCAGAAGTAGATAATTGAAAACATTAAGTTTTTGGAAAAAGTGTAACATTGTTTCACCATTTCCAAAATATTACTAACCTTAGTCTAACTAAACGAATCAAAACCTAACCTAACCTGACCTAATAATATTTAGTTGAAATAATCAACTTTAACCTAACCAAAATATCAACCTAGTTCTTTTGGAGTTCATATAACCCAGCTGGGCAAGCTTACACCATAATAAACAACTATGGTTTTTCGCATATCTATTTTCCCACTCTTTAGAGAACTGCTGTAACGGTAATTGCTGTATGGGGAAAACTGCCATTTCGGGAACCGCTATTTAGAGAACTGTTGTTATGAGGACCGCTATATGAAATCCGCTCTTGTGGTGGCAGGAGAAGAGGGTGCTGGCCATCCGATGGCAGGCGCAGAGAGTGCTGGCGATCCGATGGCAGTCGTAGTGGGTGTTGGCGATACGGTGACTCGCATAGAGGGTGTTGGCGATCCGGTGGCAGGAGGAGAGGGTACTGTCGATCAGGTGGCAGGATAAGAGGGTGCTGGCGATCAGGTGGCAGGATAAGAGGGTGCTGGCGATCAGGTGGCAGGATAAGAGGGTGCTTGCGATCAGGTGGCAGGATAAGAGGGTGCTAGCGATCCGGTGGCAGGCGAAAAGGGTGCTGGCGATCCGATGGCTGGCGTAGAGGGTGCTGGCGATCCGATGGCAGGCTAAGAGGGTGATGCCGATCCGATGGATGGCGTAGAGGGTGATGCCGATCCGATGGATTTCGTAGAGGGTGATGGCGATCCGATGGATGGCGTAGAGGGTGATGGCGATCCGATGGATGGCGTAGAGGGTGATGGCGATCCGATGGATGGCGTAGAGGGTCTCGGCGATCCCATGGATGGCGTAGAGGGTCTTGGCGATCCGGTGGCAGGTTAAGAGGGTGTTGGCGATCCGGTGGCAGGTTAAGAGGGTGTTAGCGATCCGATGGCAGGTTAAGAGGGTGTTAGCGATCCGATGGCAGGTTATTAGGGTGTTGGCGATCCAGTGGCAGGCGAAGAGGGTGTTGGCGATCCGGGTGTACCTCATATGAGGAGTTCTCTGTAGAGCAGTTCTCGAAATAGCAACCACGATTCCAAAAAAAACAGCGGAGTTTTAAAAACTGTTGTTTTAGAAAAAACGGCTTATGTTTTGGGAAATAGCAGTTTTTGTGTTGAGTTTTGAGCATTTTTTCACAATACAGTTGTATTCGTTGGTTCGTTGGTTTTCAAAAACTACCTTTTTCTGTGATTATTTAATTAGTAATGTGACCTGCTAACGGATCGTGTTTATGATTTTTTTAAAAGTACATTTAAATATTGTACTATTCTTCAGGCTGCATCAGTTTACAATATTTAGGAAAAGGCATAATTAAATTCGAGAGAGGTTGTTTTATTTCGGAATTAGATATTTCTAAACAGTATTATTTTTAAAAGGCATATTATAATTCGAGAAAGGTTATTTTATTTCGGAAGAAGATAATTGCAAACAGTAATGTTTTGGAAAAGGCATATTATAATTCGAGAAGGTTTATTTTATTTCAGAAGTAGATAATTGAAAACATTAAGTTTTTGGAAAAAGTGTAACATTGTTTCACCATTTCCAAAATATTACTAACCTTAGTCTAACTAAACGAATCAAAACCTAACCTAACCTGACCTAATAATATTTAGTTGAAATAATCAACTTTAACCTAACCAAAATATCAACCTAGTTCTTTTTGAGTTCATATAACCCAGCTGGGCAAGCTTACACCATAATAAACAACTATGGTTTTTCGCATATCTATTTTCCCACTCTTTAGAGAACTGCTGTAACGGTAATTGCTGTATGGGGAAAACTGCCATTTCGGGAACCGCTATTTAGAGAACTGTTGTTATGAGGACCGCTATATGAAATCCGCTCTTGTGGTGGCAGGAGAAGAGGGTGCTGGCCATCCGATGGCAGGCGCAGAGAGTGCTGGCGATCCGATGGCAGTCGTAGTGGGTGTTGGCGATACGGTGACTCGCATAGAGGGTGTTAGCGATACTGTGGCTCGCAAAGAGGGTGTTGGCGATCCGGTGGCAGGAGGAGAGGGTACTGTCGATCAGGTGGCAGGATAAGAGGGTGCTGGCGATCAGGTGGCAGGATAAGAGGGTGCTGGCGATCAGGTGGCAGGATAAGAGGGTGCTGGCGATCAGGTGGCAGGATAAGAGGGTGCTGGCGATCCGGTGGCAGGCGAAAAGGGTGCTGGCGATCCGATGGCAGGCTAAGAGGGTGCTGGCGATCCGATGGCAGGCTAAGAGGGTGATGCCGATCCGATGGATGGCGTAGAGGGTGATGCCGATCCGATGGATGGCGTAGAGGGTGATGGCGATCCGATGGATGGCGTAGAGGGTGATGGCGATCCGATGGATGGCGTAGAGGGTGATGGCGATCCGATGGATGGCGTAGAGGGTCTCGGCGATCCGATGGATGGCGTAGAGGGTCTTGGCGATCCGGTGGCAGGTTAAGAGGGTGTTGGCGATCCGGTGGCAGGTTAAGAGGGTGTTAGCGATCCCATGGCAGGTTAAGAGGGTGTTAGCGATCCGATGGCAGGTTATTAGGGTGTTGGCGATCCAGTGGCAGGCGAAGAGGGTGTTGGCGATCCGGGTGTACCTCATATGAGGAGTTCTCTGTAAAGCAGTTCTCGAAATAGCAACCACGATTCCAAAAAAAAACAGCGGAGTTTTAAAAACTGTTGTTTTAGAAAAAACGGCTTATGTTTTGGGAAATAGTAGTTTTTGTGTTGAGTTTTGAGCATTTTTTCACAATACAGTTGTATTCGTTGGTTCGTTGGTTTTCAAAAACTACCTTTTTCTGTGATTATTTAATTAGTAATGTGACCTGCTAACGGATCGTGTTTATGATTTTTTTAAAAGTACATTTAAATATTGTACTATTCTTCAGGCTGCATCAGTTTACAATAATTAGGAAAAGGCATAATTAAATTCGAGAGAGGTTGTTTTATTTCGGAATTAGATATTTCTAAACAGTATTATTTTTAAAAGGCATATTATAATTCGAGAAAGGTTATTTTATTTCGGAAGAAGATAATTGCAAACAGTAATGTTTTGGAAAAGGCATATTATAATTCGAGAAGGTTTATTTTATTTCAGAAGTAGATAATTAAAAACATTAAGTTTTTGAAAAAGTGTAACATTGTTTCACCATTTCCAAAATATTACTAACCTTAGTCTAACTAAACGAATCAAAACCTAACCTAACCTGACCTGACCTAATAATATTTAGTTGAAATAATCAACTTTAACCTAACCAAAATATCAACCTAGTTCTTTTTGAGTTCATATAACCCAGCTGGGCAAGTTTACACCATAATAAACAACTTCGTGGCGGGCGAAGAAGATGTTGGCGATGCGGTGGCGGGCGAAGAAGATGTTGGCGATGCGGTGGCGGGCGAAGAAGATGTTGGCGATGCGGTGGCGGGCGAAGAAGATGTTGGCGATGCGGTGGCGGGCGAAGAAGATGTTGGCGATGCGGTGGCGGGCGAAGAAGATGTTGGCGATGCGGTGGCGGGCGAAGAAGATGTTGGCGATGCGGTGGCGGGCGAAGAAGATGTTGGCGATGCGGTGGCGGGCGAAGAAGATGTTGGCGATGCGGTGGCGGGCGAAGAAGATGTTGGCGATGCGGTGGCGGGCGAAGAAGATGTTGGCGATGCGGTGGCGGGCGAAGAAGATGTTGGCGATGCGGTGGCGGGCGAAGAAGATGTTGGCGATGCGGTGGCGGGCGAAGAAGATGTTGGCGATGCGGTGGCGGGCGAAGAAGATGTTGGCGATGCGGTGGAAGGCGAAGAAGATGTTGGCGATCCGGTGGTAGGCAAAATGGGCGCTGGCGATCCGGTGGCAGGCGAAGAGGGCGTTGGCGATCCGGTGGCAGGCGAAGAGGGCGTTGGCGATCCGGTGGCAGGCGAAGAGGGCGTTGGCGATCCGGTGGCAGGCGAAGAGGGCGTTGGCGATCCGGTGGTGGCGAAGAGGGCGTTGGCGATCCGGTGGCAGGCGGGGAGGGTGCTGGCGATCCGGTGGCAGGCGGGGAGAGTGCTGGCGATCCGGTGGCAGGCGGGAAGGGTGCTGGCGTTCCGGTGGCAGGAGAAGAGGGTGTTGGCGATCCGGTGGAGGTTGGGAGGGTGCAGGCGATCCGGTGGAGGTTGGGAGGGTGCAGGCGATCCGGTGGCAGGATAAGAGGGTGCTGGCGATCCGGTGGCAGGCGAAAAGGGTGTGTGTTGGCGATCCGACGGAAGGAGAAGAGGGTGTTGGCGATCCGGTGGCAGTCGAATTGGGTGTTGGCGATACGGTGGCAGGCGAAGAGGGTGTTGGCGATCCGGTGGCTGGCGTAGAGGGTGTGCCTCATATGAGCAGTTCCCTGTAGAGTAGTTCTCGAAATAGCAACCACGATTCAAAAAAAACAGCGGAGTTTTTAAAAACTGCTGTTTTAGAAATAGCGGCTGCTGTTTTGGGAAATAGCAGTGTTTTGTTGAGTTTTGAGCATTTTTTAACAATATTGTTGTATTCGCTGGTTTCTATAACTACCTTTTTCTGTGATCATTATATAGTAATGTGACCTACTAAAGGATCGTGTTTATGATTTTTTTTAAAAGTACATTTAAATATTGTATTATTCTTCAGGCTGTATTAGTTTACAATAATTTGGAAAAGGCATAATAAAATTCGAGAAAGGTTATTTTATTTCGGAAGAAGATAAGTGAAAACATTAGGGTTTTTGGAAAAAGTGTAACATTTTTACACCATTTCCAAAATATTACTAACCTAAGTCTAACTAAACGAATCAAAACCTAACCTAACCTGACCTAATAATTTTTAGTTGAAATAATCAACTTTAATCTAACCAAAATATCAACCTAGTTCTTTTTGAGTTCATATAACCCAGCTGGGCAAGCTTACACCATAATAAACAACTATGGTTTTTCGCATATCTATTTTCCCGCTCTTTAGAGAACTGCTGTAACGGTAATTGCTGTATGGGGAAAACTGCCATTTCGGGAACCGCTATTTAGGGAACTGTTGTTATGAGATCCGCTATTATGAAATCCGCTCTTGTGAAGGCAGGAGAAGAGGGTGCTGGCGATCCGATGGCAGGCGCAGAGGGTGCTGGCGATCCGATGACAGGCGTAGAGGGTGTTGGCGATCCGATGGCAGGCGTAGAGGGTGTTGGCGATACTGTGGCTCGCAAATAGGGTGTTGGCGATCCGGTGGCAGGAGGAGAATGTGTTGGCGATCCGGTGGCAGGAGGAGAGGGTGTTGGCGATCCGGTGGCAGGAGGAGAGGGTACTGGCGATCCGATGGCAGGCTAAAAGGGTGATGCCGATCCGATGGATGGCGTAGAGGGTGATGCCGATCCGATGGATGGCGTAGAGGGTGATGCCGATCCGATGGATGGCGTAGAGGGTGATGCCGATCCGATGGATGGCGTAGAGGGTGATGCCGATCCGATGGATGGCGTAGAGGGTGATGCCGATCCGATGGATGGCGTAGAGGGTCTTGGCGATCCGTTGGCAGGTTAAGAGGGTCTTGGCGATCCGTTGGCAGGTTAAGAGGGTGTTGGCGACCCGGTGGCAGGTTAAGAGGGTGTTGGCGATCCAGTGGCAAGCGAAGAGGGTGTTGGCGATCCGGGTGTACCTCATATGAGGAGTTCTCTGTAGAGCAGTTCTCGAAATAGCAACCACGATTCCAAAAAAAACAGCGAAGTTTTTAAAAACTGCTGTTTTGGGAAATAGCAGTGTTTGTGTTGGGTTTTGAGCATTTTTTAACAAAACAGTTGTATTCGTTGGTTTATAAAACTACCTTTTTCTGTGATCATTATATAGTAATGTGACCTACTTACGGATCGTGTTTATGATTTTTTTTAAAAATACATTTAAATATTGTACTATTCTTCAGGCTGTATCAGTTTACAATAATTTGGAAAAGGCATAATTAAATTCGAGAAAGGTTGTTTTATTTCGGAATTAGATATTTCTAAACAATATTATTTTTGAAAAGGCATATTATAATTCGAGAAAGGTTATTTTATTTCGGAAGAAGATAATTGCAAACAGTAATGTTTTGGAAAAGGCATATTATAATTCGAGAAGGTTTATTTTATTTCAGAAGTAGATAATTGAAAACATTAAGTTTTTGGAAAAAGTGTAACATTGTTTCACCATTTCCAAAATATTACTAACCTTAGTCTAACTAAACGAATCAAAACCTAACCTAACCTGACCTAATAATATTTAGTTGAAATAATCAACTTTAACCTAACCAAAATATCAACCTAGTTCTTTTTGAGTTCATATAACCCAGCTGGGGAAGCTTACACCATAATAAACAACTATGGTTTTTCGCATATCTATTTTCCCGCTCTTTAGAGAACTGCTGTAACGGTAATTGCTGTATGGGGAAAACTGCCATTTCGGGAACCGTTTTTAGGGAACTGTTGTTATGAGGACCGCTATTATGAAATCCGCTCTTGTGATGGCAGGAGAAGAGGGTGCTGGCGATCCGATGGCAGTTGCAGAGGGTGCTGGCGATCCGATGGCAGGAGGAGAGGGTACTGGCGATCAGGTGGTAGGATAAGAGGGTGCATCCAATGAATGACGTCATATTTTTTACCAGGATATTCCCCCGTTTTCGAAATCGGCGTATGCTTCATTTCATACGCCAATATTAGTCAAGTCTCTCAAGAATGTTTAATTGTTCTTTATCAAAACGATGTAACGCTCAATAAGGCGAACAACTAACGAAGAAAATATTTAATATTAATTATATTTTTTTATAATTTAATATAATCTTGTTTCTCAACTCAAAATTAATACGGAGAGAGTTAAAAAGAAGTCTATGTTTTTGTCTGTGTGTGTCCGTTCATTGTAACACTAGTGCGCGGTGTTAGCAGTTCGCCTTGTGTTGATGTGTTAAGAAATGATACAGAACCATAATATTCCCTTTTTCCATAATATAAAGTGAATATGTCAAAATATTTTTCGTAATTACGA
This sequence comes from Phalangium opilio, assembly GCF_054372755.1. Lineage (NCBI taxonomy): Eukaryota > Metazoa > Arthropoda > Arachnida > Opiliones > Phalangiidae > Phalangium > Phalangium opilio. Next base: position 1,620,189 of record NW_028324167.1, read on the forward strand.
TGCCTTTAGAAGTTTTGTAGCTTGAAAGCTCTGTTTCATTTTCATATTCCAAGGACATTTTTTCATATTATTATTTGAAATGGCTGTTTATATATTACTTAAGCTATACTACATCTGTATATGGAATAATCCCTGCTTTAATGGCCTAGTGAATTAAATAGGAAATAATTGAGGCCCGAGGTGAAGTAAACTTTGGGATTTGATTTTCGTGTCTGAAGTGAAGAGACATCAACGGTTCAGAGTGAGCCGAAAGTTAAATACACGCTTAAATAATCAGGTTAAGATTTTAAAACAGAAGAAAAGATCGAGGTGGCAATTAGATCAGTGAAAGGGCTAATGGTAAACGTTTAGTAGCTACCGAGTTTTCATTCTTTTAATAGACCCCATTGACTATCAGTGCGTTCAGCCACAAATCATCTTTGGTGTTATTTATCTTTAACACTCATGTTGGCAAACTAAGAATATTGTTGAGGTGAGACGAAACGATAGTGTTAACACTGCAAACCAGTTGTGAATGTAGCTATCAGAATATAGGGTAAATAGCTGAAGCGTAGACAATTGGGCCTTTACAAACACATAAAGCTTATGTCTCTCCAAAATTTATACACATCATTTCCTGTTCTTTTTCCCCATTGACTGATTTCCGTGGGTCCAAGATTTATCCTTAATGGATGTAAAATGTCGTCTGCTTTACTGTATATTCGCTATGTTTGGAATACTGCTTCAATAGTTCGTAAACTTTTACTTCAAATAAAAAAGAGAAATAATTCCATATCTAGGTAAATAAGTTTTTAGTAGTAGACCTCTTGACTCGGAGAGGTAATATTTTGGTTTTTCCAACTTGTTCTTTTTCGTGAAATTACCTGGAAAATGACTTAGACGGAGTTTAGAGAAGCTGAAGACTCATGGTTGTTTCATGGTGCGCGTATTAGACTGCCGCGTATCATTGAATCCCTGGAATATTGTTATTGAACTCCAAAAAATACCTCGAAATTTGAAACATTTTAGCGAGGCAATTTGATTTCAGTGGGAAACAACAGTTCTTGGGTTTACGAAAAATGCAAAATTGCGCTATAAATTTGTGTTTAAAAGATAACGGTTCAAATGAAGAGTTAACTTGTTTATAGCTCAATAATATCCTGAAGAAATATCCCTTTTGACATTCCCAGACTTCTTGTAGATGTGATGTTGAAAGTTTGGGTGTTTCCTTTAAATTCATGATGTAAAATAGATACACGTTTCAGTAAAGGGTGAATGAAAAGGTCTGACACATTTTGATAATAAGAGAGATTTTATATTTAAAAACAATTTATAATATTTGCAAAAAAAGAAATTTATCATTGAAAAAAAATTGCATATAAATTAAATAAATATTTAAGATAAAGAACAATTGGTAAAATCAAATCTAGATGGCGCTCCTGTAAGGAAATGATTTAAAATTAGAATCATGACCTGTGGGAAATTCTGTAACTTTTTAGCTAGTTATTGCAGATGTTAACACACGATGTTATGGCAGCGAGAGATATGCAGGGTGTTTTAGAAAAGTCTGGCCAAATTTAGGTAGCGTGTTCTTGGAGTCACTCCGAGTGAAAAATTCCATAGAAACAAGTACCTAAATTACGGCATTTCAGAGTTATGAGCTTTCAAAGTAGCCCCAAAATTAAAAAAATTGTGAAACTTGTATTATGGCTGCTCATCTCGTTTTCGATTAAACGCTCAATTGCATAAGCCAACCGAAAGAAATGAGAGACTAAAAGTTTGGTAACAGAAGGGAGCGATTGTGTGTAGAAGTGTACTGTCGCTAAGAAACATGTTTACATTTCATTAACAAGGTTGTTTTAATGGTCATTAACACAGGTACTTTTAATTGTTATTAACACAGTACAAGTTTCACAAGTTTTCACTCCAAGAACACGCTACCTAAATTTGGCCAGACTTTTCAAAAACACCCTGTACATAAAGTTATTTAACACATGAGATGGACACAAACCCTTAAGCCCATAGTTATCAATCACGATAACTCGCTAAGAAACTTACAGTAATTCTTCCTCCTCCCATTCAAAGGGTGGTAGAACCAAAGTACAGTGGGCTATGTGCGTGAGTGGAAAATGTTCTATGAAAGTTATGCCACTGTATTTATGTACGCGTATTTATTTATTTAAGGGGTCATCCGTCAACGACTTTTATTCTGACATGAATGTCAAAGAACATTTATGACTGAAAAATTCCCCATAAATACAACCATTGTACTTCGGTCTTACCACTCTATTTGGAAATAATCCATTACTTAAATTTGGAGCTAGTTCTCCTTCAATCTCAGCGCCTTGAGCTTGCGCAGCAGCCTGCGGAACAGGCTCCAACGATCCCCGTTGGCTTCCAGCAGCCCCTTTTATCGGAATTGTATAATATAATTGTAAATTTTAACATTTAAGCAATAAATGAATTTTTATACCACGGACTCGTCTTCCGTTCCATTGTACAGATTGGCCGTGCCGACATCCTCTAGCACGGCCGATACCACGGCCTCGGGGTGCTATGATATCCTAACGGTCTTGGGGTGGCATGATACCACGGCCGATACCACGTCCTCGGGGCCTTCCAATACCACGGCCTCGGGCTCTTCCAATACCACGGCCTCGGGGCCTTCCAATACCACGGTCTCGGGGTCTTCCAATACCACGGCCTCGGGGTCTTCCAATACCACGGCCTCGCGGCCTTCCAATACCACGGCCTCGGGGCCTTCCAGGTGGAGGGATCGGCCCAAGGCCTTGGGGCCTTTCAGGTGGAGATATCGGCCCAGGGCCTTGGTGCCTTCCAGGTGGAGATATCGGCCCAGGGCCTTGGGGCCTACCAGGTGGAGATATCGGCCCAGGGCCTTCCAGGTCGTCGACCTATCGCAGCCCCACGGCCTCGGCGGGTCGCCCTATGGCCCTATTAGGACCTCGGCGGCCCCTAGCGCCCTCTTCCGCGAATAGCTTCATCCCCATAAAACACTTGAACGGTTACCGTTGTATTTTCGGTAAACAAAAATCGGCGATGCATATTGGAAACTAGATTTTGAAATAAAGACATTATTATGGTACTAACCTATGTTTTACTCAAGGACTATTTTCACATTAATGGAAGCTTATTTTAATAGTAAGAAAAATCAAAGGGACTGAAAAACAGGCTGAAGAAAAGGGATGCGATGGAGTAATCTTAAAACATTAATTTCTTGAATTAATCGAACTTAGTTTCTTGAAACCCTGTTTATCTTAATTACGGGCCTGTACCGTACTTTTAATAATTTTTCCCCACCAGCCAACTGGCCCTCTTTTTTCTTCCCTTAAGCCTTAGCTACAGCCTTGAAAGAATCAAAGAAAGCAGCTCTCATTGACCGAGGCATACGTTCTATCTTTTGAAAAAGTCCTTATAAAAAGATTTCAAAGTGAAAATATAAGCTATTAGTGCTTTAATGCTACTAAAATGTAATTAAGCGCAAGATAAAATATTATTTGTTAATAAATTCTCCATTTAAAATTATATTCCATGACAATAAGTACGAAACTAAATTCGCTTACTTGTTTTCTTGACAATGTTTGAAAGTGTAAGTGCGTTCAGCAACCACTACGAAGTTCTCGGTTTAGTGCTGGATTGAAATTTTTATACGGAACCGGTAACATAAGGCGCCTTTATGGTACACCAAGCTAAACGTTGCTAATGAAACCTGGCAATACGGTAAATTTAGACTCTACATTTTTAGACTTTTCTCCGTAGTTTCAAAGCAAAAATATAAGAGAATTCAAAGAACAACAGTTATAGTTACTATATTTCTTTCTTTTTTCTCTCGAATAACGACATATATTGCAGGAAACAAGCATACCTACGTAATAATTTTAAAAGAGGCGGTATAGCAAGTTTGTCCCGTTTCAAGCGACATCTCTAGAAAAAGGTGTTGTTAAAAAAATATGTTTTTCTGATCTCTTGTAGCCAACAAACAATATAACTTCGGCATGATTGTACCATATTATTTCTATTTGTAACTGTAATATAGTCTTATTCATGTGTTAAAATCGAGGCTAGCGCCACAGCCTACTGTGTATTCAGGTATAAATCACAATTGGCAGGCGAGTGGTATCTTAATTTACAATTGGCAGGCGAGTAGTATCTTAATTCACAATTGGCAGGCGAGTGGTATCTTAATTCACAATTGGCAGGCGAGTGGTATCTTACTTCGCAATTGGCAGGCTAGTGGTATCTTAATTTACAATTGGCAGGCAAGTGGTATTTTAATTCGCAATTGGTAGGCGGATTTTAACTTAGTTCACCATTGCTAGGCGGATGGTAACTTGATTCACCATTGGTAGGCGGATGGTAACTTAATTCACCATTGGTAGGCGGATGGTAACTTAATTCACCATTGGTAGGCGGATGGTAACTTAATTCACCATTGGTAGGCGGATGGTAACTTGATTCACCATTGGTAGGCGGATGGTAACTTGATTCACCATTGGTAAGCCGATGTAACTTGATTCACCATTGGTAGGCGGATGGTAACTTAATTCACCATTGGTAGGCGGATGGTAACTTGATTCACCATTGGTAAGCCGATGTAACTTGATTCACCATTGGTAGGCGGATGGTAACTTAATTCACCATTGGTAGGCGGATGGTAACTTGATTCACCATTGGCAGGCGAGTGGTATCGTAATTCACCATTGGTAGGCGGATGGTAGCTTAGTTTACCATTGGTAGGCGTGTAGCAACTTAATTCACGATCGGTTGGCGCATAGTAACTTAATTCACCCTCGAGAATAGGATTTTTTCCTTTATGATTTATAAAATACCTTTAAAAATAAATACCGAGCTTGCTAGGACTTGAACCTAGAATCTCCTACTCCGTTGCGACAAAAACCAGTCTCCTGGTGAGCAAAATTTAACATTAGGAATATCATAAATTGGAGCTAACAGTCAACCGTTTTGTTAAGGCTTATGAGTACGAACTTCTTAGAAATATTGTCGAGATGTTAAATGATGATATTAGAAAACATCCGTATTTAAAAAAACAAATTACTTTTTAAATTAGTTAATAAATATAAAGACGGGGCGCGTGTAGATAATCAGTTATAACACGTGTTGCCTTTCTCACCATCACCAAGAAAGCCTACTCCATCAAAAACAAGTCCTATTACCGGCCAAGCCCAACCCAATACCACCATAAAAACCGGTCCATTAGGCTGAAATAATTCTCAGAGTTCAAAAAATCAAACAAACAATCTCGTAGCTTTATTTCGGGGAATAATAACCGCTAAATTCATACAACAAAACACAAACACGAGCAGCGCAAACAACGTGTTTGGGACGACTAAAGAAAATTTCAATATGGTCAGGAGATCAAGATATTGTCAAGGAGGGGCAACAAAAAAGAGGTGAAAAACCAGTATAACACTTGGTTCGAAAATAGCTACATTGTATTCCTGGAAGAACTTTCAGAGTATACAATATTTTCTATCCTCACTTTGCCTACACAGAATAGGTAGATGTAGGGAAAATTCTTTAAGAGTTCCTTTCAAAGCGCTTATAAACCTTAAGTTTAAGGTTGCCTTATGTGACGTCGAATGCGTTCTGTCAGCCGTTGTAAATGTTTGAAGTCCGCTAACTGGCTACTCAAACTAATCATTTATTGTTCAGAAGTTCAGACAAGTGCTGCCTCTAATGTGCATCTAGTGAGTTCCGGTGGCATGGTGTTGATATTTTTTATAAAGTTTAATGCGCTTTTATTAAGGTCATACGTGCCAATTTAAAAGTTCACCTGTCATGGAAGTTGAATGAATTGCGGAAGCTTTCTGAGTATAGTTTATATTGACGGTCATGAAAGTGAGTTAAGGTTACAAATAGAACTTGTGTTAGTCGTGTCAAAAAAAGATACACCAGTACGCTGCTAAGTAGGGGTCTCCGATAATTAATATGTCGTTAGTTAATGATTTCAGCCTACACATGATGCTAAATATCTTGGCATCTCTAACCTTTAAAACTCTTATGTACTTCAGTTTATCTTCTTCTACCATTACGGAACTAAAACTATAATTTCCTACACTTTCTTAGTAAAATCCTGTGTGCTTTGGATGGCATTACTACCTGGGAGGTAAATGGTCAAAGTTGAGACTTCGTGTCGGGTGACAACAATGCACCCTCTCCCGCAAAAAGGGTTGTAAAGTGTGTCTGGCGCCACGATGGCGAAAAAAAGCGACGCTATCCTGGTTTTAGTGGTGCAATTCGTGCCCCTTTTGTTACTTCCAGGTAGGGATTAAATCCATAGCAAACGGAAAAATTCACTTTTCTGTAAAAACTTTCGAAATGTAAGGAGCTAAAAACTGCGCTCCTGCCCTTAGACCAGAAACCAAGGTCTAATAAAATAAAATCGTTACGGAAGCAAAATCAGTCTTCTTATTTAAAACTTAAAATTAAAAAGAATTTTTCAGTCGGTTCTTTGCACTAAAACAAAAACTAGCTCTCACCATTGTACTTACCATCCATGAAATTTTTGGAATTTTCATCACTCTTGAAAAATTATGCAATTGAACTTTCTGTCGATAAATTGAACAAGTAACGAAACAGAACGATATAGTCACATGCAAGTGTTACCATTAAATTTAGAATGAAACGCTCAAACAAATTAGATCCATAAAATAATATTAAAACGCTTTCTGTAAAATCAAAAGTAATATAAGAAACCTCCCTTCGGGAGGAAAGTATACAAAGGCGAATTTTTCCCGATACATCCTCGTACCACGAATGTCCCCGCGCACTCATACGGCCGTAAATAAAGTTAGAAAAATAGAGCCGAGCCGCGTAAAGTGTAGGAATACATTCTCTGATCTCGCGATTGCGTCGACTGCTTAAGTTGGGTCAATTTCACAGACTCATTGTAATTTTAAACTTTTCCAATGACATAATTCATGCAGTATTTTTAGATTTTGATGATAATCAATCATTAATAAACAGGCAGTGTTTCGACTATAGGTCTTTGCACTAAAATTGAATTGAAACATTACCCTGCCAAGGTATATGACTAACACCATACATACATAGATTTTAAAATGGTGTTATTATCTATCTCGAAATTTTGTTCCTGTATTCATAATTTTCATCTTCTTCTTGGCTTCACCACAAACTAGATTTTCGTTTCGAAATAACCGTATGTGCATATTTATTAACAAAATCAGGAATGACAGGAATCTTCTATTTCTTTACGACAGACGGCTAAGCAGACTACACTAGTTTGAAGCGCTTTTTCCTCTTTCCCTTTCCATAGACCATATCAAAGGACTAAGATCTACCGTACCTTGTCCATGAACAATAGTGTCTGAATATGGTATTTGGCGTTTCGAGGATGTCTCGCGTGTTTTAACGTTATGCCTATGGCGTCTTGTATACTTCCCTCCCGTAGGGAGGTTTCTTATATTACTTCTGGTAAAATCTATTGATTTTTTAAAATTACTAAACTTATCACGCCAAGCCTGACACCCTATTTTGATCGTAGAAGAAATTATATTTATAAATAACTTCCAAATGCCAATTAGCAAACTCCGATTTATCACTATTTTAAAAGCGAGCGCACTTTGAAAAATTAAGGGTAGAATAGTGGCGTGCTTTAATAGATGAATAACTCACTTGAGATGCTATCTTATAGCGTGAAAACAAATTTCCTCACGCGCATTCTTTATCCATGGTTATGACGTTGTCATGTATGGGAAAGAAATTACTCTAGAGTAGTGTAAGTATGGAAACGTCATACCCTTCTATCTCTTAGCTCAGTGTCATCCCCCTACTGGGCGTGTACAGTATCACGTCTTACAATAGAGCACCTATAGAGAGATACACCGTCTACACCCCTTTCTAAAGGCGCAAGTCTATTGCTTATCTGAGGCGTCATCGAGAATGAGATTGTGTAAAGTGTGTAACCGATTATACGTATATACCCCCCACCCCGCCCTTTACCTCTTGCAGTATCATTTTAAGGCGTATTGATAAAAGCCGTGGATGGTTGCAAAACTAATTAGCTAAAGGATAATGGATTACTTTTGGTATTATCCAATGGAAAAACGTACAAAACGAAATCACAATATTTTCAAACCATTGCACAATTTTTACCTCTCCGTGTGACGTAGTCCAGGAGAGGTTCTGTAACGGCCGTGTCTGTCTGTCTGTTGTTACACCCACGTGACCGCGTTCGCAGTTTGCGTATCGGAGCAAACGTGTTCGCCATTTCCGAACTGCTTTCACAGTCACGGAAATAGCTCCTCTATTTGAGTTCTCACACCGCCATCTTCTGGTCTTTGTCCATCCCACACGGACACCAGTCTGTTCTTACTGGCTTCTAATCACCACCATGTTCTGGTCTTCGTCCATTCGACTTGGACACCAGTCTGTATATACTGGCTTCCAATCACCACCATCTTCTGTTCTTTGTCAATCCCACATTGACACCAGTCTGCACTTACACTGGCTTCTAACACCACCATCCACTCTACTTCCGTCTATTCCACATAGACACCAATCTGTATCATTGGCTTCTACTCCATTATCATCGTTTGGTTTTAGGATATACGCGGCGATCAGCTAGGGTTACGAGAAACGTCTAGCCTCCCTAAGGTGGGATCGCCACCAAAGGTTTTCGCAATTGCGCTTTTTCCTTACTATTATAATGGAAACGAATCGTATATATACCCCAAAATTTGAAGAAAGCGGGCAAGAGGGGTACCCTTCACTTTAAACGTCAATATTAGCAAAGTTTGAGATGATAATAGGTATAACTTTATTTTAAACGATTTAACTATTATTAATGTTAATTATTGAAGATTAAAATAATTATAAATAACTGTATTTATTTAAATATTAAAGATAAACCTTTCGTGCAAAGAGAGAGATTATCATTGCCTCCTATATCTACCAAGGCCCGTGCATGTGATATAATTCATTCATTGCCTCCTATATCTATCAAGGCCCGTGCATTGCGATATATTTTTCAAAACAACAACAAAAATGGGAAGCTCCTCTCAGAAACATAATAATTTCTTTTCTCTGTATATGAAATGAAAATATGGATAATATTGCGCTCCTTTTTTAATGCTATGAATCCTTGCCTGTCTATTAATATTTTACGTAGGAGTAATACGTTTTTAGCGAAGTCTAGAGAGGTTAAACATAAGCGAGATTGTTTCGGAAAAAAATACTGCTTCCACTAATGGGTTTATACTCCTTGTTACTGTTGTATAGAGTAATCATGATAAAAGCTTAAACAATTACGAGAGGACAGACCTTTTTTATCCTCTCGTTTTATTCTTAATAAGAATATAAAACATTTATTTTGTATCAAAAAATATTTTTTGGTGCTAAGATTGCTTTAAAAATATCCAAACGGCTAGGCATTGGTAAAAAAGACAAATGATATTTTTCAAATCTAATGAGATAACGCCCACCTAGTTGAAAATTGCCCTTTTTTATCCGCGGGAGCCATTCTTTATGAGAATTTCGATGCTAGTAGGTTGTCAATTAAACTACCGGTATATTATTGTTTTTGGAAATTGGATATTAAGTCAAATTAAGTGGTTGTAAAGAGCCAGCAGGTTTTTGCCGCTTCTTTTTGTGAGTATTTGATTTTTGTATGTAAAATGGAGGAAGATAATGTTGAGAGTAAGGTGAAATGCGGAAGCGCAAAGCGCGGGAAAGGATGAGGGCAAAAAGGTCGACGTTTTCATTGGATACTTAAGGTTATATAATCTTCTCGACACGGAGAGGTAATATTTTGGTTTTCCCAACTTGTTATTTTCTGTTGTATCCTTGGTATATAGAATGCCTGCTATGTGTTTTAACGAAAAGCAGCTTCTTCTGGCGCGCATTAAAAAACCTTCAATTGAGAACATACGTTCCACATCAGCAGAGGTTGTCGGCACCGCCAAGAATCTTCTTGCCAGAATTGCTAGAGTTGGAAACTCCTCCTCTTGGCCTCTCCAATAATCCAAGGCAATGACAGCCGGTACCCGGTCATATTGGCGAATACCACGTTGGCGAATTTTTTTATTTCCTCTTTGGCGAATTTTTTTGAACGAAAAATCCATATTGGCGAATTAGTTTTTTACCGTAATCTACGTTGGCGAATTTTATGAAGACATTTTTTTTAACATTGATTATATATAAGGCACAATGAAGATTACTTCGTCACTTTCGTTATGGATAGTTGTCAGAACTACACAAAATATTTAAGTTGGTCCAAAGGGAAAAGAACGTATAAACTAGCTCATCATGGATATACATATACTAAACGGAGCACGTATCAATATCCATTCGAGGAGTTACAAAACCTCACAGTCAGCCCTGAATTCATAATAATGGATTTCGAGAAAACAGCTGCAGCGTACCCTCGCAGCAAGGTTCGGGGGTGCTTTTTTCATTTAAACCAAAGCGCATGGAGAAAAGCCCAAGAACTTGGGTTTTAATCCCGTTACCAAACTGACAAACAATTTGCTAAATGTATAAAATTATTAACATGTTTAGCTTTGTGCCTGTGGAGCAAGTGGTGGATTACTTATATAGGAACTAGGTGCCGTGGGCCGTTGTTTCCTATATAATTTTGGAATATACACGAACGTGTTAAAGGCAATATTCCGCGGTCCTCTAATCACATCGAAGGGTGACATTCGCCTCACAATTGGGAATGCGCAGACCTCCTTTGTGGCGTTTTCCTCTAGCTGTCCGGCGTGAGCAACAGAGAACCGAAAACTCAGTTTCCAAAATAAATCAAGCAGGTGGATATCCAATCAAGCAGGTGGATATCCAAAACTTCAACAAAAATAATATTAAAGACTGAACGCTAAAATCACAGTCATTTGTACGGCATACCGGGAAAAAATCCAATTTGAATGGTTTAAAAAATGGATTTGGCCTATGTTTTTTTAATAAATTTCAACTATTTAAAAAACATCGCCAAAATGGTTTTTAATAAATTTCGTTATTCGCCAAAATGATTTTCGTTATTTTTCTTATGTAAAAGTTGGCGAATTTAAATATTCGCCAACGTCGTTTTCGCCAATTTGACCCCAAATCTGACAGCCTGTAGACATCTCGGTTGTAAAAGGTATTTTTCCAATTCTCTCATAGGGCTCCGTTCATTACCTGGCACGGTGGCATCAAGGTCCAACCTATTAAACGGCGAGTATGCCTTTGGTTCTGTGTCAAACCTTTGGGGGATCCTGCGCAGCTTCGAGTAACACACTCTCTCTAATGACAACATGTGTGCGTGTCTTTGCCACGCACTTGAAGTTGGACTACAAATTTATCCATACTGGTTGTGTAGAAGAACCTTAAGATTTGAAATATTAGTATAAACATGACTTACATCCATGTCGTAAATTTACTTTATTAATGTTAATTATGAATATGGAATTGTATTATTGACGTGTTTATAATCAATGTGAATCAAATTGAATATTATTTTTAGAAAAATTTAATTCTTCAAAGTTAGAAAAGCAACAAATCAAAATTTTACCATAATAGGAACTGATCTCTGCCTAATGATGTTCGATATTCATAATAAACATGTTCATACATAATGATAATTACTCTCAAAAAGTATGTTTTTCTGGGTTGGATCGAGGAGAGAGGCCATTATGTAAAATGGTTCCTCCAACGTTGAAGAAAACCGTTTTTGGAGGTTTTCCAGGACTCCGATCTTTAAATCTTCGAATTTTTTCGTTTCCACCCTGAAAACGTCTTGGAAAACGGTCAAATGAGCCCCTATGACGCTCGAGGATAGTGGACCACTCTTCTGAAAGAAGTCTGTTGAGACCTTTAAAGGTCTCAGAATCTCGAGGAGTTCCTTCGCGTTCTCGACGTCCTCTTCCGTTGACAACGGAAAATCTATTTCGGCTGGACATTTGGGGTCTTTTTTAGCTTTATTTTATAAAAGATTTAAAAACTTTTTTTTAGCTTTATTTTATAAAAGATTTAAAAACTTTAAAAAGGAAAATGTTTCTAAAAAATTTTTTTTTCATAAGATTGAAAAATGATATGTAAATGATTCTCTAAAAATTTCAAAAAATGTAGGATTTTATAGAAACATTTTTCAAATAAAAATTAAAACTTGAAAAAAGTGAGTTTCCCTAATAAAATATTTCAGTAAATAAAATTTAATAGTGATAAAAATAAAGTTCCTGTGAAAAATATTTTTAATGTAAAATCCAAAAGCGTAAAAATATTTTTTAATATCAAGTTAAAAAAAATTGTACTGAAAAATATTTTTTAAATAAATTTTAAAAATTTAAAATAGTAACAATTCTTGGTATTCTAGAGTGATGAGAGCGAATGTATCAGGAATCGGTACGAGTCTTTTTACACTCAGCTGTAGTACAGTATAGTTGTGATAATCCGCGAACAATGTTTTCAAAGATAAAAATAAGACTTGAAATAAAAAACGCATTGGTAAAGGTTTTTGTAAGGTTTATTAAACGTTATGTTCTACGGAAAAATTCTAGGAGAGCGGTCGCTCTCTTAGATAAGACTTGATTTATAAATGAGACATTATACATAAATTGATGGGTATTTAAATTTTGAAACGTCTTTGATTCAAAACCATAACAAAATAGTTTCCAAGTGGCTTGGACAACACCAAAATAAAAATAGAAAAACCAGATTTTCTATGGATATTTCGGTGCTTTCCAAGCCTTTCAAAGTAACAATATTATTAAGAAATCTTATATTTTCCATTTAGAAAATTGTTTGATAAGTTTTCGCTTCAATTGAGCTACAATTTATAGGTTCACTATGTCAAAGACAACGTTGTTTATTTAAAATTGACATATAAGATTTATTCAAAATATTTTTTAGAACGCATACTAGTTATGTTCATGAATGTTCAATTTGCAAACTTCACCACGACCAAAATCTCTAAAAACAATTGAAAGAAATTAAGAGCAACAATGTTCAAAATTATTTTACTTAGGTATTGAATTTCGTTAAGAAAACGGTTTTATAAACGTTTCATTTCGACAAAAATTTAATAACATTATGAAAATGTTTTCTAAAGTGCAGAATTTAGTTAACAAAAAGTTTCATAGTAAATCAACCTAAAGTAATTATGTTAATGTTTTATTTCGGTTCTAACTCGCGTTAAGGTTCAATTTCGAAACTTCATTATGAAAAATCGATCTTTATAGTAATTGAATTAAATAAACACTACCAACGTTAAACATGGCTTTATTTTGCTAAAATAATCTACAAATCGGATTTAAAAGACCAACTTAGGTTGTGTCAAGTGTAGAGTAAAATTTAGTAAAAGGCACGCTACCGAAATATAGATTACATAAAGTGGCATTCTGAATTAGGTAGAAAAGAGTTACAAAAAGTACAATAAAATTATCAAGACTGTTAGAGATGTGAGAAAAATTAATCGGCGAGCTTTGCAAGTCCTTCGGTTGAAGCGCAGATGAGGCATAATGGCCAACGCGACGGGTGGTCCGTAGATCAAACCACCGAAGTGTGCCAAGTTGTTGACGAAAGGTAGAAGTCCACTTATGACCAGCAACAGCATGAGTAGAATGACGAGCAACAGAGGGATCCGCGTTGTAGCTCTAGAATGCACTCGACGAGGGATTTGGTTAGGATTGTAAATAGACCACCACCGCTACCGACTTGAGGGAGATAAGGAAAGAAGAAACTGGCGACCTTTTAAAGAGAAAAATGATCAGTTTCGAAAATTCGTACATGGTTCTATAAATTCAAAGACTTACCATGTTCCATCCAATCGTTCCGGAGATGAAGGCAAGAGCCATTCGGATTTTCACGGTGGCTTCTATGGGTCCTCCAACGAACCAATGAACTACAAAGACCATTGCAAAGTGTAGGATTCCAGCGTGGTAGAATACGGACGAGATGTATCGCCACCTTTGGTTAATCGTTTCTGGCCAAAAGCTACGTTCTTTATCAGCTTCGAGTCCAAGACTTCCGCAAAAATGTGTAAGGCAAAGAACCTGAAAGAGAAGAGTTTGCTTAGTTTTGCAATTAGGGGAATAGTAAGAGTAAAGGGGTTTTACCTCGCTGCAATGGTCTTTGTCTTCGTGAAAATGCTGTCCTCTAAGCGCATGGCAGTCTTCTTTCGTTGTCATCTTGTAACTGCCCAAGTATCCGATGCAACATGGTCTTAAAATTGTTACGCCCAATTTTTCGAGTGTTGGTTCCGTTATTTGCGAACACTTTTGGTGCCGCCACCAACCTTTGCCTTTGAAGTAAAAAAAAGAAAAGGTTAAAAGTTCATATCTTCTACAATTGTTATCATAATGAGAACTCTTACCCTTTGTCAAACGGCTGCATTCTTGGGCGGTTGCCGTTACAGCCAAGCGTGGTGTCTTGTGCCTGCAACAGCCCAAAGGCAAGGGGGTCTTGGCAAGTGGCACTTGGCTGCAGTGCTCTTTCTCTTTGGCAAAACTGTGTCTTTTGAGAGCTTGACACTCTTCTTCGGTTGTTAATTGGCATGTGTCAGAATATCCATCGAACATGGTCTCAAAACCTTCTTCCCCACTTTTTCGGGTGTGGATGGCAATTTGGAGCATTTTGTGTCGTAGAAATTAGGCTCACCTTTGAAAGAAAAAGAAAATTAATAATTACGATAGAATTTATTCCATGGTGAAAGAAGGAATATTTTACCGCATCACTTCTGGAATTTGGGAGATGGAGTTTCCGGCTATTGCCACGCTTTGTAATAGATGATGCGGTGTATGAAAAGTAAGTTTGTCCAGGATGGCGCAGAATTTTAAATAGGTGAACCAGATCTAGGTAGAGACGACGATCTTTTAGGGAGTATAACCATCTTGTTTCGAAAATTAAATTATATTTTCAATTAACCTTTAAATTAATAACGAAATACCTTAAATTAACACTATATAGATAATACTAGCCCTTTAAACTTAAACCTTTCCCTTTAAAATAAACTGAAAAGAAATTCTTCCGTACAATAGAAAAGGAACTAGCCCATCAATGTTGACACAGAACTTTCTAGAACTATCCTATACCCCTATATATCCACATTGCAAAATGAAATACCTAGCAACGAAAGCATTTTCCAAGAACCCAGAGAAATGTCACGCTTATTTAGACCCCAAGCAACAAGACCTTGAGTCACTATCCTGGTACCTGGCCCTAGAAACTTCTTAAACATTTTTTTTAACCCTTAAACTGACCAATCCGTATTTGGTCATGTTAACATGAATCCGCCCGGCTACGTCATAAATAATGTCCACTATTCGCCAAACCAAAGTCAATCAACAAACGTCATTGTCCCAGAGATCCTCGCGAAAACAAGAAGTTATATATATGAAGTCCCACCTGTCCCACCCTCAGTCGATTCCTGAACTGCTTAACGAAACTCTTGTCGGCTCATCTTTAAGAAATCTTTAGAAGTCCGGAGTATTATTTTTTTTTCGGAGATTTTTTTTATTCATTTTGATACCTTTATTTTTCGTCAATTTGAATAGATATTTTTTTTAATTCCTAAAAAGAAGAGAAGGAACGCGAGTGCGCGAAATATTAAAAGAAGAAAAAAAACACATAATTAACCCTTAAATCGCGTAAATCCAGAAAGAAAAAAAAGATCCTGAACCCCTAAGAAGAATATGGAAGAAAAACTACTTGGCGTAAGAGATTAAAAACTTGATATTATTTTGATTAACTGGCTTGAAACTATGCTTAAAGAACTTAGATTATGGTTGACGGATTGATACAATTTTAAAAAAAATCTTAATTTTCTATTTTTGACTATTTTGAGCAATATATTTTAGTGCATAACTATAAAATTTTACCCATTAAATTTACATTTAAAACTTAAAGGCTGTAGGAGGTACTCCAATTGAGGAGCCATTTCAAAGAGGTTATAAATTGCAAACCTCCCTTAGATGCAAGTTTAAAATTTGCTTAAATTCTTATTTTGACCCTTAAAAGTTTGTGAAAATTTGTGAACAAGATTGAATATTATGTTGAATATTAAAAATTGGATTAGAATCTATTTTGACTCTCAATTGACACATACCATCAAACGCGGTCACTTTTGATTCAGAAATTTTATGAGCCTCTCGTTCTCGTTAAAAGGCCTTAACTCTCCACAACTGACTGCATTCTAACATCTTGTCTAGCGTTAGCGAGGTTGAATCATAAGTGAAAAGAGGTAGGTGTTTGTCTTGCTTCTTCACCCCTCTAGTAAGATGTCGAACGGCTCTCGAAGTTGGGGACGCAAGCTAGATGGGGTGTATCTTTTCCCCCCCTTGCTTTGGCTTCCCGCTCGCGTTTTTAACTTCACACACGCTAGCTTGGGTCCTCATCGATGCGGAGTATCACACCTCCTCGGTGGTGAGAGCTGGTTAACCACTACGTTGTGTGGGCTAAGCGGATACGCGCCCTTCCCAAGCCAAGGTGTTGAGGCATCGTGCCGAGGGCTGCATGGTACTGGGGAAGTAAAACTACGGTATCGCTAACGATCCCCTCGGGGCACCGGGCGACACCCCGTTGTATCTAGCCTTCCACCCGGGTGGGGGACTACCGGGTGGTGACCTTTTACTTGCCCCCTTACTCGTGGGATTCCCATGGATAAATCTAATAAAAACAACTCTAACACTACCAAACCTACGGTGCAGGGGTCTGCTCAAGGCAGAACCCACACTGATACCACTTTACAAGGGCTTGTATCCAACGATACTCGTGCCGATTTATCGGTGCGTGTGTCTGGCAAGCCCTCGAAACGTACCGTGCGTCGTCGTCTCAAACGACGGATTGCTCGGCAAAAGGTCAAATCGGGGTCTGAAACGGTCTCCACCCCCGCTGGGGGTGCGATGGCTCGTGACAACCCAACGAAGAGGCCCAGAGCGGAGGATTCGACTCCCTCACCAAGTACCTCGCAGGCGGCGTCGAAAAAGGCTAAGTCCTATAGTGACGCCGCCAGCTCAGAAAAGATGGCCATTGTCAAAAAAGGCTATCCGACGGCGGTCATCACGGAGGAAGACGTGGGCCCAATTCAGAAGGCGATTCTAAGGGCGCTGGATGGGATACCTTCGGGGAGCCCTCTACCGCGCCTTGCGAACTTTAGCCTGACGACCGGGGCCCTAGTATACTCCTGTGAGGATTCGTTCACTGGGCAATGGTTGAAGGAGAACTTAGCCTACTCGGTGGTGGGGGATGCGGTGCTCTCAGTAATGAGAGCTAGCGAACTCCCTAAGCCGTTTAAGGTAATGTTCCGCACCAAGGACCAGATCACCAAGGAGCCGGCGGTGCTGTTTCGGCGCCTAAAGGCCCTTAATGCTGGTTTTGCCACTGAACGCTGGAAATGTATCCGGACGTACGTGGACAGGGCCGTACGGTACTGGGTACTGCTAATTGATGGCTCCTCATTGGAAGCCATTAAGAATGCTGGTTTCGTGGGCTATACTGGAGTGGACAAGGGTTCCTTCAAACTCCTTCAGAACACGGAAACCACTAAAACCACTGTAGCCGAGTCTGCGGCGGGGGGTGGGACTAGCGAGATGGGGGATCTCGCGGAGGAGCTCTCTGGTGTCGCTCTAGGCACAGAGGGGGAGGGGGGGTGGCTCATTCGGAAGTCTGTTCTTCCATGGATGAGTCCACCCTACTGGAAGAATCCAATGGGACCCTTCGGGGTTCAGCCGATGAGCGTTCTAGTGGTCCTGGTGAGGGGGAGGATCTTGGGACTGGGAGTTCGCCTGTCGGGGAGGGAGGTGCCATTAGCCCTCTCGGGACCGATGAGGTGTAGCTAGGTCCCTTCTGAACCCCTCTCTTAGGGACCATGGGGACGCTACGTGCAATTCAAATCAATTTGCACCATAGTAAGGAGGCCTCTGCGGTACTCTGCAGGAGGTTTGCTATAGAGGGTCTTGATCTGGCCCTCATACAAGAACCGTGGATTTGCCATGGCAAAATCCTCGGTCTTGACGCGGCGGGGTCACTATTTTATGACCAAACTGCTGCTAGACCTAGGGCGTGTATTTTGGTTCGGAGGGATCTTTGTTGTATCTCTCTACCGCTGTACACGTCCCAGGACACGGCGGCCGTGAATCTAGTCCTGGCCACTGGGCATGCCAAGTTGACTATCACGGCTGCCTCCGCATACTTTGCCCACGACGCGGACTCTCTCCCGACAAATGAGGTGATCAATTTGGTCAATCAATGTGAAAAGAAAGGGGACAAACTAATCATTGGCTGCGATGCCAATGCTCATCACATCACGTGGGGCAGCTCTGACTGCAACAAGAGAGGTGATGATTTACTAGAATATTTAGTTGGTTGTAAACTCTATATTCTTAATCAAAACAATGAACCTACTTTTGTTACTTCTAATAGAAGGGAGGTCATTGACCTCACGCTAGCCACGGAAAACCTCGTGTCTTCCGTGTCTAACTGGCATGTGTCAAATGAACCGTCTCTGTCGGATCATAGGCACATCTGCTTTACTGTCGCGATTACTTCTGTCCCGGCGGGGACGGAGATACGCAACCCAAAACGGACTAATTGGGCCGGCTATAGGGAAGACCTAATCCTACGCTACGGAGGGGGTCACACTCTTAAACTTACTTCACCTAAGGATCTTGATCGGGCTGCTGGTGATTTACAGTGCTCCATCATGGAGTCGTTCCACCGGAACTGCCCACTTAAGACCGTCAACCGCTCGAGGCTTGTCCCTTGGTGGAACGCGGATCTCAGCCGGCTTCGTAAATACACGCGCAGGCTCTTTAGCCAAGCGCACGGGTGACTGGGCTGGATACAGGCAGTCCCTTAACACCTACAACAGGGCCATTAGAGCTGCTAAGAAGGACTCCTGGCGGACCTTCTGTGAGCAAGTCTCCAATGTCCCTGCCACGGCTAGGGTCATGAAGATTCTAGCGCACGACAGCACACATCGACTTAATGCTATTAAGCTACGGGAGGGTGTGTACACTAAATCTGGGGCTGAGACTCTCAAGCACATGCTGGAGGTCCATTTTCCTGATTCTACTTTTATCAATCCAACAAACCCTGACTCTCTCTACCCTGTCCTGCACAGGGCTAAGAGGGAAGACTGGCTTGTAGCCAGACAGGTTGTCACGATTCCCAAGCTTCGGTGGGCTGTCAACTGTTTTGAGCCCTACAAGTCTCCGGGACCCGATGGGGTTTTCCCTCTGCTTTTGCAGGAGGGCTTAGACCACATCGCCTCTCCGCTATGCAAGATCTACAGACTTTGCATTGCTCTCGGTCACATACCTCGTGACTGGAAACGCTCTAGGGTCATCTTTATTCCCAAGCCCGGGAAGGCTTCCTATCTCGAGGCGAAAGCATTTAGACCCATATGCCTGACCTCCTTCTTCCTCAAAATTCTGGAGAAGTTGGTGGACAGGTACATCAGAGACGAGGTACTTTCGGTAACTCCTCTCTCTTCTTCACAATTTGCCTACCAAAAAGGCAAATCCACTGAGACGGCTCTTCACGGCCTTACGAATTGCCTGGATAGGGCATTCGAGTTTCAGGAAATTTCACTGGCTGTCTTCCTCGATATCGAGGGGGCCTTTGACAAGGTCTCTAGCTCGGTTATTACTGAAGCTGTTGAGAGATTTGGCATCAGCGCCACTCTTGGCCGCTGGATCAAGTCCATGCTTACCGACCGCGAGGTGTCGGCGTCCCTCCTTGGGGACTTTCTAGGGGTGACTACCAGCAGGGGCTGCCCTCAGGGTGGAGTGCTCTCCCCCCTGTTGTGGTGCCTGGTGGTGGACGAACTCCTGGGGAGGCTCGGGGGTGCTGGGGGCTGTTGCTGCTTCGGGTATGCGGACGATGTAGCGATAGTCTTTACGGGGAAGTTCCCGGATACTGTCACCGCGCTTATGAGATCTTCTCTCTCTAGCGTGGAGCAATGGTGTCAGGCGGTTAACCTCACCGTTAATCCTGATAAAACTGTCCTTGTTCCTTTTACGAGGAAGAATACTAAGGATCTGTTCAATGATATCTCTTTCTTTGGCCAGGTCCTGACAAAGTCCTCCGAGGTGAAATACCTGGGGGTGACTTTTGATTGTAGACTCACATGGAAGCCGCATCTTGATCGGTGTATTAAGAAGGCCAAGATGCTCTTCTGGTGGACCAGGAGCTCTGTCGGCCAGACTTGGGGCCTCAACCCCAAGGCTGTACACTGGCTCTATACTGGGATTATCAGACCCATACTATCTTACGGGGCACTTGTCTGGTGGACAAGGGTCCGGCTTAAGACGGTGCAGGCTGCCCTGCGCAAGCTTCAAAGGCTTGCCTGCATTGGTGTTACGGGGGCCATGAGATCGACCCCAACTGCTTCCCTGGAGGTGCTCCTTGACATGCTTCCTCTTCATCTCTTCATTGAGGAGGAGGCTGTCATGGGAGCCTACAGGCTCAACATTAGTGGCTGTTGGGTTCCAAGACTTTGGGATTACAGCCATACGAAGCTCTTTCGGGAGTACGATGCACTTGAGCCGTCGCTTACGATGTGCTCTGACAAAACCGTTACCAGTTTTGATTTCACTAAGCCATTCAGCATCCACTTCCCCAGTCGGGCAGAGTGGACTAACCTGCTGCCTCTTGGCACTGGGGGTGAAACCATTTGGTTCACCGATGGCTCCAAGACTGATTCCGGCGCTGGCGCCGGCTATTACTGTCAAACCACAAGGGTCGGCTTTTCTGTTTGCCTGGGCACCTTCGCTAGTGTGTTCCAGGCTGAAATTGCCGCGATCTGTTATTGCGCAGATTACTGTATTAACAAAGGGTATACCGGACGGACTGTGAGAATTTATTCTGACAGTCAGGCTGCCCTGAACGCTCTGAACCAGTGTCAGATTACTTCTCAACTGGTGCGTAGCTGCCTCGACCTGCTAGCGCGACTGGCATCCTGCAACAGGGTTCTGCTGTACTGGGTGCCAGGGCATAGCGGATATTATGGCAATGAGCAAGCCGATAGATTTGCGAAAAGGGGTGCGGAGGCCAAGCTCTTGGGACCGGAGCCGGCCGTCCCCATCCCCTACAGGCACGTCAAACGGTGTCTGCATGACAGGTTGACTGTCATACAAAACCAGCTCTGGGACAGCATGGAGGGCCAGAGACAGACAAAGCTGTTTGTCGATGGTCCCTGCAGGTCTCGTGCTAGGGACCTAATTTCGCTCGGCAGATGGGATATTAGGCTGGCCACCGGTCTTTTGACCGGGCATTGTCGGCTTAATAGGCACCTCCATCTGATGGGTTTTGCCGACGACCCTCTCTGTAGGTCGTGTCAGGAGAAGGAAGAAACATCCGCTCACGTACTTTGCGAGTGCGACTACTTCGCCTCGCTTAGATTAGAATATTTTGATTCACACACCCTGGAACCCTCGAGGGTCTCCTCTCTCACGGTGGAGCGAATTCTTCAAGGCCTGATCACGAGGATGCACAATATGCCTTTGGCATCGGTGCTAGGGCGCGTACCCTCCTCAACAACAATAATAATAATACTTCTAAAACTCTACTTGATATTTTATGGGCTATCGGATCCACGTAGGAAGAAAATAACACTCCAGGCTGGAATGGATATATGCAAAAGTCGTTTTCAACAAATGAAACACCTTACCAGATATCGAAGGTCATTCCTGTACCATTCATTACGATGGATCCTAGCAATCCAACGACCATTTACACTGCTCTAATGTTTGCTGCTAAAGAAGCGCGAAGTCGTGGTCAAACGTGTTGTCTCGTCACATTCGATCAGCCATTACACATGAAATCAGTAGAGATCGTTATGGCAGCGGAAAAAGAGAGTCCACTCTCCGTGATTATTCCACGACTGGGAGGATTTCATTTGCTGATGTCTTTCATGGGAGCTGTAGGAAACATCATGGCCGGTAGTGGCTTACTAGAACTATGGTCCATAATTTATTCCAAGTCCTCCGTGGAACGTATGATTACAGGACACGCTTATGCTCGGGCCCTTCGAGCACACTACCTCACATAACTTGCACTCACATCGATCCTTTTAGAGGATATTGAAAATAGTGAAGATGAGCTTAAAAACGTTTGTGAACTATACAGAAAGGTTCTTGAAAATGATGAGTTAGTTGTGAATGTTGAAAATTCAACCTCACTTTGCCACATTCAAGATCAGCTAGCGAACTTGATTACGGCGCTTAAAAAAAAGCGAAACGTCTATGCTCTGGCTTCAGTATCACGAACAAGTTGCATTGATGAATCGCTTTTGGAGTGGTGTTTGGACAGATATGACCATAGAGCCGGTTTTAATGCGATCCATGAAAGTCACGGGTGGCCTTACTCAAGGAAGAGGTTTAACAGAAAGTACATTAGCAACATGGGTACAGGCCATGCCAGCTTGTATTCAAATTAATGATGCGGTTGAAGATTTAAGTGTGGTTTCAAGTAACACCTCTGAGCAACACGTCGAGCTTCGTGACAGTAGACAGTCACGTGACAAAGCTGACACCAAAAGGCTTGTGAATTGGCTAAAAGTTCACGATCCTTTCAAACAGTCTAAAAATCTTGTGTCTTTATTCAGTGGAATGGTGGCTGATGAAACTATAAACTGCCATCATGCTAAGCAGGTTGGAATGAGAGTAATGACTTCCATGGTTGGAGTTAACTTTGCGGAGCTAAAGTTGAAACGCACCAACAAAGTAAAAACTACAGCTTCTATGATGAATGGAGTTAAAATAAGGGACGAGATTGTGGATGTAAATTCTCAACTGCTTTTTAATAGAATTACGTGTGTGATTGACTCAAGTGATAAAATCAAAGATTATTTGACTTATGAGCTCGCTCCTCGAGAACCGTCTCTGTTTGACGATGTTTCTATGAGGAAAGGAAACAAGGCTTCTCTGGAAAAGCTTTTGTTGGATGTTGCGAATAAAGATTCTCCTGCAAGAAATGAAGGGATTCTTTACAAAGTTGATGGTGGCCACCTACTGCATAAGGTGGTTTAACCAAAGCCAGCCACATACAAGGATGTCCTTGACATATACAAATCTTACTTGCTTTCTCACTACGGCTCCCAAGTTGTAGTAGTTATTGATGGTTTTAGTAGCAGTAATTCTACCAAAGAAGTAGAACAGATGAGAAGAACTTCCAAAAATATTTCAGCAAACTTAGAAGTAAAAGAAACAACTTTTGTTTCCACTACGCAAGCCGCTTTTTTAAGCAATTCGCACAATAAAGGTCAATTGTTGCGTGGAAAACTATCTAAATCAGGAATTAAAAGCTATCAAGCAGAAGCGGACGCTGATAGACTAATTATCACAACTGCAATTACAGAAGCACAAACACTTAGTATTCCAATCACCGTTGCTGCAGAAGATCCTGATGTGCTTGTACTTCTAATATCACTCGTTACTACAGATTTGAATATGTTTTTCTTGAAGTCGGGATCTAAAAACACTTCCTCTACATTGGTTAAACTGTCTTGCCTTCAGAACCGATTGGGAGAACTTAAAGATCATATTCTTTTTGCTCACGCCGTAACTGTTTGTGATACCACATCAGCACTTTATGGAAAGGGCAAGAAAGCTGCGATGAAACTTCTGGAAGTAAATGCAGAGTTAAGAAATCTTATGTCTGTATTTAATCATGCTAGTCAGTCACACGAAGAAGTAGCAAAAGCCTTAGAAAGATTTTTGGTTACATTTTACGGCGGTAAAAAGTCAGACACGCTCGACCAGTGCCGATATTACATGTATAATCGGTTTGTGGCACGTCTATCAGTCAAATCAGCGTTCGAGTTTGCAAAATAACCCCCAACATGTGCGGCAGCAAGACAGCATTCCTACAGGGTGTACTTACAAGTACAGCAATGGTTAGGAATTGATTTGAATCCCGAAGAATGGGGGTGGCAACGAAACTCAAATGGTGGTTTAAGACCAATTGTATCAACACTTCCACCAGCTCCAGATAATCTCTTAAAACTGGTAACGTGTGCGTGCAAAGTATCTTGCAAAAGGAAATGCGAATGCAAAAAGGCGGGAATTGTGTGCTCAGCCATGTGCGCACACTGTCGGGGAAACAGTTGTGATAACGGTGATTCAATCACTTTAAATGAAGAGGATGAAGAGATGGTTTAAAAGTTTTTAGGAGGAATTGTTTCATTTTATATCTATATCTATATAAATCAAAGTCCTGACTGACTGACTGACTGACAGACTGACTGACTGATAATCAACGCCCAGCCCAAACCGCTAGCCCTAGAAGGCTGAAAATTTGCAGGAACGTTACTCATGAGTAGTAGGCGCGTACTAAGAAAGATTTTTCCAATCCGCCGCCATCTTAAAAAATGGCGCCCAGAAATGTAAAAACTCTTCTCTATGCAACAAAGTCCGCGCGTTTCAACCGATTTCAAAAATATTTAGTACACGGGTTTCCTATAACCTATAGACGGACTGAATGGTCTTTTGGGTTCGATTTGTTGTCATCTTTTTAAATGGCGGCCAAAAACTTAAAACCATTCTTTATGGAATAATGTCCGCGTGAAAAGTAATAAAAAATGTTCCGACGGGCTGATGGGCAACGCCGAGTGCCTAGGGTGCTACAAAAATATTAGGCATCACGTAAAATCTACCCATTCTTTGTATCATTTTGATGGAAATTCTTATTACACGCGAGCGACGCCGCGGGTAACAGCTAGTACTGTATATGTAAGCAAATTTATAGTACTTAAAATTTTCTGTAAATCATTTTCACAAAATTTTACTTAAATGTCTATTAAACCTTATTTTGATATGCTTTATATAGCTGTTATGTATTTTAAATTCTAAACCGATGATAAGAATAGTTGTAAGACTTTTTGTGAATTGCCAGCCATATTTCAAGATGGTGCCCTATATTTGTTTTTCGTTCATAATATTTTAGACGTCGAAATCATTAATAAATTTGCCTCTGGAAATTTATTTTCAGGAACTTTCGTTTTAAAAATAATTTTTTTTTAATTTTTGGGTTTTTTTCTTTTTGGCGGCCATTTTAGAAAATGGCGACGACGCAAGCATCCTAGAGGTGGGGACTTTTAATATATTTTTTGTTACGTCAAATACTACTTGTGTGTCAAATTTCAGCTTGTACCTAAAATTGTTGGGATTAATCTCTAAAGTGCCTGTACTATAAGACCATTCAACACGGGGGGACTAGAATGGAGATACGGCCGGGAGGCGCGTGGTGCTTTTAGGGCAGCGCCTCTCTAGCGCCGCCACCCCGCGACCAAATGACCAATATTGAAACTTGTTCTATTTTGTCAATTTTATGTTGATGAGCGCACCTAAGACCATAGAGCTATCTCAGAAGCATTAGTGTGACGTCACTCATTGAACCAAAGCGGTAAAAAAACATGGCCGCCGCTCACTGAAGAAACTAATCCCTGGACGTTTCACCTAGGCACTGACGTCACAACTGAGACAGGAGGCGTGGTTCATTCAGGGCAGCTCCTTTCAAGCGTCACGCCCCGACCAATATTGAAATTTTTTCGACTCAAACCACACAGCCATAAGGCTTACGAGTCGAATTAAGTTTCGGGACTGTCCGTCTCTCCCGCTAGGGGCGACGACAGGCCATGCCAATAGAAGAACTGGGTCCGTTTTAGCTTATAATTTGTTCAGTTCATCCGTGTTCAATGGCCATAGATATAAACAACCGAAACATATCAACTTACTTCGTGTTGTAGATCATTGTTCTTCGAAGTAAGGCCTGTTAAAAAAATAGAGGCAGTTACGCTAAATAATTTATAACCTTGAGTAATTAAGAATCTCCGTTTTTGACTTACTTTGGATTGATTTGTCCTTATCTCCGTTTTGCTTACGCAGCTTTGTGACTACATTTTCAAGCCTGACAAAGTACATAAATACTATTAAGGCGCCAAAAAAAACCCATGCTAATTTAACATCAGTTTTTTAGAAGCATTTCTACGCATGACACTTTATCATTGCGTGTTACTAATTTTAACCATAAGTTCGTAAGATACGTTACAAACTGGAGTTTGTCATGAAGTGACGCGGGTCATAGATTCTCGTAAAGCGACGCCTGCTGAGGCGCTGCTATCATAGGCTTAGTAATGCTGACTAAAGCTAGATTCCCACTCGACGGAAAACCCGGCAGAAAGGGGTTCGACCAAAAAATCTTTACGCCCGACGAAATTGCCGTTTGGCCGGGTGTAAGTGGTGTTCTATTTTTTTCGGTGTCGCAGCCAATAAAATTATTCCACAGACTACGCCATAAAT
The DNA here is from genome assembly GCF_054372755.1 of Phalangium opilio. Lineage (NCBI taxonomy): Eukaryota > Metazoa > Arthropoda > Arachnida > Opiliones > Phalangiidae > Phalangium > Phalangium opilio. The sequence goes on from NW_028324167.1 coordinate 1,646,441, forward strand.
TTCAAGAGCGCACGCGTACGCGAGATAGATTTATAGCCGCCATTTTTTTGTGGTAGACTAAGGCTTATCGGAAACATGCATCTAAGAAAGAAAAATGAAACTAATGGAAATAAAAAGAGATTAGAGGTTAATAACGAAGACTTTATTGAGGAAGTTAGAAAATATCGCTTCTGGTACGTTCTACGCGACAAGGGGGAGAAAGATACCAATTCAGAGTGCAAAATAGAAACCACTCAAATCTGTCACGTGACCCAAAACTATCTTCCGCCAAACTCAAAATTCAGTCGTAGTGTGAACGCCTGAACGGTCTAACGCCGGAAGTTAAATTTATACCGTCGACAGCGTGATTTCTGCCGGCTTTTTTCGGTTGAGTGGGAATCTAGCTTAAATTGGAAGATGGACTGCAAAACCGCGTGTTGTCTGCAATTCTCGAACCTAGCTCTCGGTAAAGCATGGTTTTCACTTGGCGTATATCACGACTTTTCGCCCGACGTCAAGCGACAACCGAAAAAAGAAAACATAGTTACGCTGGACAGAAATTACGTTGAGTTAGCTCTCTATTTTTTCGGCCGCGTTCACCGTTAACGCTCTGCGCGAGCCAATCAGCAATAAGCTTGAGTCGGGACGTCATTTTCGACCACGCAAGAGGACGTCCGCAGTCCGCCATGTTTTTATTTATTTCGTTCCTAATCGAGTCAGTTACTATCGCTGAGAATGCCGAAAGTTTTATTGAAGAGGTTCGGAACCTTCCATATCTTTAAGATGTGGGAAACAAATATTACAAAGACCCAAAAAGAAAGGCAATAGATGGGCCGCAATTAGTGCGATATTCAGTTTTTGTCTGGTAAGCCTTGGTTCCGTTATGCGCGGGAACTGTGTACGCTAAGTGAAAACGCTATAACGCTGCCGCTGCCGCTGGGCGGCAACGTAAAAAACTTATCTGACATTTGACGTCCAGCTGCAAAGCAGTTTTTTTATCGGTCAAGTGAAAACCATGCTTTAGTCTCTAGCATTACGAAGTATAGGAAGTGTCATACTTAATCTTATAAACTTATGTTTTAAACCATTATTTCACTTTTCAGGTGTTTAAAAGCTAATTACTTTCTAACTATAAAAAAGCTGCTTCTTTTTAGGCCCAATTTTTGTGCTTAAATAGCCGGGGACACTATTTAGGCCCAAAATTTTGGGCTTAAATAGTGTACATGATTTGGTGAGCTATTTAAGGCCAAATTTTGGGCCTAAATAGCCTATTACTTTATCAGTACTATTTTCAGGGATAAGGGAGTTGAGATGGATTGGAAATCATGATGGGCGACCTGCGGCACCGTATCTCTCCCAGTGTACCTCGCTCGCACACGCCCCTACCCTTCGGTTCGGTAGGCGATTGCTAAGTGCTGCCGCGTAGCGCCATTTTATTTGTACGAGAACTAGCTTTTATTTTTAAGATAGAGCCGGGAGCGTCCTTTACAATTTTGCCCGGTACGACCCTACCTAACCGCTGAGGATGCTGGGAGGACTACGGTGCCGTATGAATTCCGATTCAAATTAAGCGCACTTACCCAGCAATTTTAGTTTCGTAGCCTAAAATGCGTTCTTTATTATCTGAATCCAATTTCTTGCATTGGGCCTTTAATTCCTCCAATCTTTATTTAATTAAAGAAATACTTGAATTAACGTTTAACGCTTAGATGAAACTAGAAGCTAATATCATTTGAATTCCCGTGAAGTACCAAGATTATTAAACACAGAAGGACTGGAAAAATTATAAGCTAAAACACCTGTTCTTCTAAAGGCATCGGCTGTCAGCAGCTCCCTTAGCGGGAGAGTCCCGTAACCTAATTCGACTCATAAGTCTTTTGTTATGGCCATGGTTTTAATCGACGAAAAAGTTTAAATATCGGTCGCGGCGCGGCGCGGCGCTAGAGAGACGCTGCCCTAAAAGAATCACGCGCCACCCGTATTTAATAGTCTTTGGGCAGACTCAGGGTTCGGACAAAATCTTTATATGGAAAATCCCCCACTTTTCACGCAGCTTATCCCTGACAGCCCATATTTATTTAGCATTACTCGAAGCAATCGTAGTATGACATACCAAACGAAATCCGTGACCCATCCCTGACTTTTTTAAAAAAAAAGCGTTAAATCCCTGACTTTCCCCCATTTTTTCGTATCCCTGACTTATCCAGGTTCTGTTCGAACCCTGAGACTGACTTAAAATCTTTCTATAATCTACAATTATGTCCATAAAAACTTACTGAGTTTCAAGCTCTTCAATATGGCAATCTTTAATTACTATTTCTCGGGCTTGCGCCGTCACTTCTTCACGTAACATCGAACTTTGGTCCTCAAGCGAGGCGCGCTTTCCAATACTATCTTGTAAGTCATGGATTAAACGTGCCATCTAGAATTAAGAAAAACAAAGTATATAGTTGAACTGGATAGTGAACTCCGTGCTGACGTCCCCTTAGAATAGAAATCTATAGTAGAGAGTTGAGGGTATAGATAATTTTCAATGGAAAAACACGAGCGGCTCCGAGACCGAGGCGCGTCTTTCATCTATCCAGTCGCTCCCGGATTGATCGCAACCGCTCCGACACGAGAATGTCTGATGACGTCACAAAACCGCTCTGAAAATACTTTCGTCTTTCATTGGGAGCAACTAGATCAGTTCCTCCGAGGTAAAGCGATGACGGAGCGATCTCCGAGCGCTCTCGGTCGATCCCATTGGAAAACGTTATAACACGCACCACGAGACGAGCAGACAACTCGGAAAATATAGAACATAAGTGATCTCGAGAGCGAAAGAAGAATTTTTTCCACTCAGTAGTTCAAGCCAATAAATGGACAGTAAAGTCATTCGGTAGTCTACACTTATCTCACTCACACGAATGGAGATAGTTGGGAAACTCACCTCAGCGCTGCTTTGCACTTGCTGCGAAGAGTACCTCGCGAGTAATTTCATTTGATCTTTAAGCGCAAGTTCTAAACTAAAATACGCTTTCGTGAGCGTTTCCTTTTCAAGCTGAAATCAATTAGAATCCACTTAGAAAGGACTTCAGACTGAAGTATTTTTTCTTTCACGTTCAACTCCTTGCACATTCGAGCTAATGTAAAGAAAATTTAACTCACATAGTTTTCGTGGAGTTGCCTTTCGTAATGTTCTCTTATACTTACGCTTACATCCTGAAATAATAAAAATAAAATATGAAAATTTAACCTCATACAGCCACGCAATAGTCCATCGCCCCTGCGTCCTTTTCTTAATACTCTCGTCGCCAGTAAAGAATCTCTCTTCGCTAGCATCATCTAGTTTTTAGAAAGTAAAGGAAATGTTAAGGTGACATAACTGATTAGCCCTTAAAAGGAGGACTATTCTCTTAGGAAAATATTAAAAAATAAATGACAATCTTACTACAATATGATAATTAGTGGATTTAATTAGTCTTAAAAACGATCAAGGACTACTGCCTCGTCATCCGCCATTGGTTTAGTGGCGTCTGCTAAATCAAACCTCCTACCCCTACGGGATTGGTTGAATTCTCACAGGCTGAGGGAGAGAGACGTAGAGGGGGGGAAGAAGAAGTGGTTCGATTTAGCAGACGCCACTAAAGTAGACGCCACGGATGGCGAGGCAGTAGTCCTTGATCGTTTTTAAGACTAATTAAATCCACTAATTATCATATTGTAGTAAGATTGTCATTTATTTTTTTAAAAAATATTTAATTCCACTTATATTTAGAAAAAAAGCAGTTCTTTTAAAGTATAATCAGTTATGCAAGCTGCCCTTTTCCTTTAATTAATACTGAATGAAATATACTCAATAGCGCGAGGCCAAATGGCGCTACATCGAGTGACAGATGATCACTAATTTACTAAACCCCTTTTTAATTGTCGCGCTCTACAGTTCGTGACTGATCTTTTCAAACGCGTAATTTCACCTCTAGATCTTAAGTTCTTTGAAATTTCATAAGTTCTCTCCGTCATACGTTCATTCCATAAGTTTGGGCACTGGGTACAGACTGGAGCTTCTCACGAAGTGACTTAGGTAGGTCATAGATTCAGGGTAAAGCGACGTACGCCTGGTGAGGCCCTGTCAAAGGAGGCTTAGTACTGCAGACTAAATAGGACATAGATGCGGAAGTCCTCCAAAATTAACCACCACCACCGAGTGTAGCCAATTGACTCGCTTCCGTCGTTCTCCCTCGAACTAGTTATCTCGAGTACTGTAAGTCTCTCAGTAGCGTTGCGAACTTGTATAGGAAGTTGTCACATTATTTTTATATTTTGTAACATTGTTATATTATAATCATCTTTTGGTTAAGTGTTCATATTATGGCCTCGAGCTTCTTGTTTGAATATTTCTTTTAAATTCTTTTAAAGCTGAGTAAAAACCCCAATCGTACGAGTCATGGGACATTCCTGGTAAACCCCTGAACTTGTTTGGCCACGTTGGCATTGCCAAAGCCTTATACCAAAAAGTGGCCTACGTGCTTCTCGTGGCGTATGCCTGTTTGAAGTAGAATGCAAAAAGACTGTTTCGCGTCAGTCGTAGAAAAAGGTTGAAAGGGATAAGGTGTCCGAGAGTCCGAGTGTCGCGTACAACACCTCCGCGCATCGGACGGTTCTTAAGTCGTGGGCGAAAAGATCTCCGCGCCTCGGTCCTTTGAAAAGTCGCGGCCGCACCACCGTATACCGAACAGTTGAATCGACAAAAGCAAGAGAATGAAAATTGGACGAGAATAGGAAACAACACGTATGACGTTTAAATTAATTAATAAGGGGTTATTTACCAGCTGACATGTTTTAATGATTTGAATTTAAAGAGTTGAAATAATTTTTTATTATGTTTGAACAATTAAAACTAATGTTACTTGTTGATACTTGTTTTCTGTTTAATTTAATGTCGACAATTTCAGTCCCCTAGATTAATATATGCATGATTTAGTGAAATTAAGAACTCGCTAAAAAGAAATTGTCGCAAAGTGCACTCATACTTATGGAAGGAACATATCACTTATAAACTTAAGCTTTACTTACTTCATTAGAGAAATCATCTTCAATTGTTGAATTTGATAAATAAGGACTGATCCTAGAGAGCGAGGCATCATTGGAATTTTCGGAGTTGTTTTCAATTACCATGTGGAGAATTGCCCTGAAACGAAAAGAAAATAATTCAAGTTGAAATTGTATTTAAGAGTTTCAATGAATATAAATAATTATCGTACAGATAATTAAGTGACGTGGGTTGAGAGTTTTCCATGGCGGAAATCAAGGGTGATGACGCAGACCTCAGGACAGCAGGTGAATTGTTAGATAGACCCAAAGCTAATAGGCTTTCCAATTTATTTTCCTAAATATAAATTTGAAAACTGTAACAAAATTCAGAATCATAGGTAACAAAATGCCAGGGAGCCCAGCCAAAAATTTAAATTCCTTATAGGAAAAAAAATTGGATTTTTGCCCCCAGAATTATGGGATTTTATAAAAAAAAAAGTGTTTTTTTGGAAAATATAGGACCAAAAATGCTCTTATAATATTCCTGAATTTTACTAAAATCGTTTAAAATTCCCAGAGTATTTGGTCAAAAATGTATTTCCAGGTTTCCAAGAACCCTGGTTTAAGCATTGCTTAAAATAAAAAAAAAACTTTCACTTACTTCGTTAAATTTTCTTAGAAGTTCTTGAACCTCAGGCGTGAAGATATCCCTGGCGTTAATTACTATATAAGATGCTTGAAGAGCAATTACCATGCTAGAATTAATGAACAATTAAATTTTAGAATTTTGCAATACCTTACGCCATAATTACCCCAGTTCGCACTTCTTCTTATAGCAATTAAAAATCAATTTCGGCTCGAAAACCGCGGTAATAAAACTATTTATCCTTGGGCTACGACCTTGCGGGATTCTATATTCTGGCAAAGAACTAAAAAAAAATCAAAAGATTTCTTTCAGAAGTTCATGGCATTAACAGCATCGACGTAAGTTTATAAGTGATATGTTCCTTCCATAAGCATGACTTCACTATACCTATACAGTTCGTAATGCTACTGAGAAACTTACACAGCTCGAGATAACTAGTTTGAGGGAGAACGACGGAAGCAAGTGAATGGATTAGGCCTACACTCGGTGGTGGTGGTTAATTTTGCAGAACTTCCGCATCTATGTCCTATTTAGTCTGCTTTACTAAGCCCCCTTTGACAGCAGCGCCCCACTCACCAGGCGTCGTTTTACGAGAATCTATTCATGACAAGCTCCAGTTTGTAACATGCAGTGACAAACTTCTGGAACGGAACATATCTTATGAACTTAGGCTTCTAGTAACTATAAGACCAGTCCGCATAATGAAACGTTCGCGAAATATCTCCGAATGAAGAAATTATAGGATAATATAGAACAGGTTGAAAAACACAGGATTTTATAGGAATAATAAAACTCGGTATTTACCCGAGACTAAATTTAAACATTGTACTTGAATATTTAAGACATCAGTCGCTGAACTGTTAATTTCCTTCTCGAGAAAAAACTGGTTGATTACTTCAAGAAGCTCCACTTTCTTAACAGAGGCCAGGATTTCATTAATGACGCCATTAATCTATTAATTAGCATCGCATTTAATAGAAAAGTGCAGGTAACAAAACACTATGCCTTAAAAGAACGGCCTTTTTCTAAACATATAAAAGGAAGCAAATATTAAAATGAAATAAGTAAATGATCTCTTATTACAACATGATAATTCAATTACATTCAATTAGTCTTAAAAACGATCAAGGACTACTGCCTCGCCATCCGTGGCGTCTGCTAAATCGAACCTCTCTTACCCCAAACGGAATTGGTTGAATTCTCACAGGCCGAGAGAGGTAAGGGTAAGGTTAGTTCGATTTAGCAGACCCTACTAAACCTGCAATGGCGGATGGTGGCGCAGTAGTCCTGGATTTTTTTATAACTAATTAAATGCTAATGTAATTTATTAATTTAATTTTTATGTTTAATTCCTTTTATATCTTTAGAAAAAGGATTCCGTTCTTTAAAGGCGTAATCAGTTATGTTAGCTGAAGTTATCCTTTATTTTTCTTCAATTTGAAAATATTATTAATTTATTCTCCATGTTATAAATACCTTAATTACTTCTTTAATAATTTGAATAGCGAGGAGTGGCAACTTGTCATCAACGCCTTCCTTTAACGCTTTTAGCAGCCACGTTTTTAAAACTTTGAAGTTGGAGTTACGTCGAGTAGCGTTTAAGAACAGTTCTAAAAACTTTGGGGTGCATTTTCGTAAAATACACAGAAGGAACTCGCATGTCTGCAAAATAATTAGAAATAAAAAAGTACTTCTTAAACTAGTTCCTTCTAAAGTACCAATTATTAACAACACAAGTTCATAAGATTATGTTCATCGATAAGTTAGTAACTGGTTAAACATTATAGCTCGTCATTAGAGGACTGCAAAGGCTTTGGGAAAACTCCAACTCCATAGAAAGCCAAGGGACTCCCTCATTTTTGGTCGGAGTTGGAGTTGGGTAAAATAAATAATTTGGCTTTGGGTGGCTTTGGGAATATTATCTCTGAAATGGAACGGAGTCGGAAGGGAGTGGAAATATTTCGAAAACTTATACGGGAGTCGGTCGGGACTGGATTATTGTTGGATTCAGGTGGCTTTGGCTGGCGTTGGCATTTATAGTATCCAAATGGAGTTGGTGGCATTGGGAGCCGGCCTTATTTTATTCAACCGGAGTTGGGTGGCATTAGTATTATTAGTCAATTTTTCCTCTTTGAATTTCCCACGCGGCTGTTTTGGCGCAAGCGGGATGCATGAAGTTCACACCCAACACAGACGGGACATGACGGTCGCGGCTGGTACAGCCGTCCCTCCGCAAAAAAAAATCAAATTCATCGCTGTGCTAGAGGAAACGAAACTAAAACTATTTGTTCTTTCAAGTTAGAGAGTCATAAATTTTTCCGTCGCCTTAGATTAAACGTAAAAAGGAAAACTACAATTATAAACAATGTTCGAGTTTATAATAAAAATAATTGAAAAAATGCAGTGGGATAACGTTGGAAAACCTTCAAAATAAATAAGTTCATAATATACCACACGGCCGGCTGGGAAACGTTGGGGTAAATATAAATGAAAATTGGTTACGTTAAATGCTTTTGTGTTTTGAGTAAGAAAGTTTGTTGAAGCTCTCATTGGCTTTGGCAGAGATGGGAAAACTTGTCGGATAATCCGGATATCTCATTAGTTTGGTCATGGATTAGAAAAGTTGTCGCATATCTCATTGGCTTTGGCAGGGATTATTAGAGAACGTGTCGGATTTCTCATTGGCTTGGCAGTAATTGGAAAAATTGTCAAATTTTACATTGGCTTCGGCAGGGATTGGAAATATTATTGAATTTATCAATTGGCTTTGGTAGGGATTGGAAAGATTTTTAAATCTGTCAATCGGCTTTGGCAGGGATTCGAATTCGTGTGAAACTTCACAATTGGCTTTGGCAGGGATTCAAAAATGAAATGAACTTTAGTGTGGCGTTAGGGAGGAGTTGAAAATATAACAATGGCGTTAGGGTGGCATTGGCGTTTGTGAAAATTTTACCATTGGAGTTGGCTGGCTTTGGGAATGACTTTTTTCAGTTTGCAGCCCTCTACTCGTCATGAAGCGAGTGAAGTAGGTCATAGATTCAGGGTAAAGCGACGCCTGGTGGTGAGGCGCTGCTGTCAAAGGCTGAGTAATGCAGACTAAATAATAATAAGATGGATTGCAAAATTAACCACCGTCGTTCTCGAACTAACTCGAGCTGCAAGTCTCCAGCATTACGAACTTGTATAGGAAGTGCACTCGAACTCGAGATTGCCAGTTTAGGGACCTCAGTCTGTCTTCTCGCCTAAAGGCTTTCAGCAAATACGAGATCTTTGAAGCCCGGGCTTGAACATCCTCCAGGAGGGTTATGTCCCGAACACGATAGGGGTTCCATAAGCAAGAGGCTGATTCCAGTAATGGTCGAATAAAGGTCGTGTAGATTGAGGTCAAAGTAGTTAGGGACTGGCCAGAAAGGTTATGTTTAATTACGGCCAAGAGGCAATTCGCACGGGTCACCGTGCGAGAGACATGGGAGTGTTGGTCAAGGTTAGCTGTTATAATTGTACCCAAGTCGCTGTGTTCGGTAACACGTCTGATGTTTTTGCCCACAAGAAAATACGGAGATGGCGAGGTAGGCTGAATTTTCTTGGCTTGGATACTCTGAACAACCGATTTTGAATCATTGAATGAAAGTGCGTTTGCCTACGACCAAGCCTCAAGAGTCTTCAAATCATCCAGAAGAGTTTTGACATCGGAATAAGAATTGATGACGCGGAATAGTTTAAGATCATCAGCAAACAAACGACATTCTGATTGTAGCCGTTCTGGTACGTCGTTAATGTATACCAAGAATAAAAGAGGACCCAAAACGCTTCCCTGTGGTACGCCACTATAGACTGGTAACGGGTCACTTAACGTCTGATCGACACGAACCATCTGCATACGATTTTGCGAAAACGCCGATATCCATTGTAGTACGTTATTGTTAACTCCATACATCTTGAGTTTGGACTGAAGACAGGGATGCGAGACCGTGTCAAAGGCCTTGGGCACATCAAGGTACAGGACATCCACGCGCTTCTTATTTTCATAGGCATCCATCCATAGGTGAAGTGAAGAAAGCATATTGGTAACTGTAGATTTATTGTGTAGAAACCCGTGTTGGTAAGGGGAAAGAAATGGCTTCAGGTGAGTTGTTAGAGCAAATTTGATACACTTTTCCAGTACTTTGCATATAGTGGACGTGAGGCTTATTGGACGATAGTTTTTTGCATTGGATTTTTGACCAGAATTTTTGTAAATAGGAGTAATGTGTCCCATTATCCAATCTCTGAAGAGACTGCCTTGTAGCAGCGAATTGTGAAAAAGGACATGTAGTGGGCGAAAAATAGTCGAAGAGCATTTTTTAAGGAGTCGATTGGGAAGGCATCCGGGCCGGAAGAGGATTTAACGTCCAACTGGTCGAGAACTCGACTTATGTCCTTGAAGGAAGGCACGAAGTCATCCATAATGTTGACGGTTAACTGAGGTAGATGAGAGTCGTCCGTAATACGCCGGTTGAAATTATGAACGAACGTTTCATTGAGGTAGTTTTCCATACGCAAGTCAGAATCTGTTAAATTATTTCCATCCACCAAAATGCTGAGACGAGATTTTGGTGAGATTAGTTAGCGCGAGGGCTAATTCAGCAAAGTGGTTTATAAACTCGCGGTACCAGCCTCACATTCCTAGAAAGGGCCTGACCTCTTTCAGATTAGTGGGACGGGGGTATTTTGAGTATTCTCTAATAGCCAGTGTCTTGGATGGTTCCGTTTCAATTCCGTTTTCACTAGCTAATAAACCTAGGTATTTCACTTTTGTCATTAAGAAATGGCATTTCTCTCGTTTGCACGTGAGACCATCTTCACGCATGCGTTCGAGAATCTTCTCAAAGGCGACCACGTGGTTTTCTATTGACAGGGTTTTGGAAAGCAAATCGTCGAAGTATATTTCGGCGTGGGTTGTAAGAAAGTCCCTAAAAACTGATTCCATGAGTCTTTGGAAGGTCGCCGGGGTGTTTACCTAACCAAAGGGCATGCCGTTGAACTCAAACAGACCTTTGTGTGTCACAAAGGCTGTGTACTGCTTACTTTCTTCACTCAACTCCACCTGCCAAAACCCATCTTTTAGGTCAGACTGAAAAGTATTTATTGCCTAATAATTAGTCTAGCTGTGCCCTAATTAGCGGAATCGGATACACATCCGGTACTGTCACACTATTAAGTTTTCTAAAGTCCCCACAGAAACGGTAGTTCGGTTTACTGTTTGGGTCTAGGCTTTTCTTTTTGATTAGTAATATGGGGGATGAAAAGGGGGAGTTACTTTTCCTAATTAACCCATCTTGGAGCATTTGGTCCAATTGTTTTTCCGCAACTTCTCGCTTGGGAGGAGAAAGTGTATATGGGCGCGATTTATAGGAGGTTGGGTCAGATAGTTTGATTACGTGTTCGACTACTTTTGTTCGGCCAGCTTTCCCTGAAAACAAATCGGGAAAGCTTACTACTATCTTTTCGATTTGTGCTAGCCCTTGCAGCTCCTCGGGGGTCCTATCTATTGGAACTTCAGGAGGCTTGACCTCCACCGTTACAGGAATATTTTCCACTAGATCGGTACTCGGATTAACTCGTTTGAGTTCCGACGACCCATGATCTGAGGCGCCGCAAAAATTCGAGCCGAAACCGGTCGCGTAAGAAACTAAAGGGTATTCTTGGCCCTCATCTCTAAACGTGTACGTCAACGTGTGTGGCTTTGCGTGAAGCCCCGTATGAAGGATAAAATCCCAACCTATTATAATGTCGGCTTCCGGGTTAGTGGATAAACAAAATTTCTATTTCCAGGAGCTGTCGCTAATTTTTTCCACGAAAGTGGATCGCCCTTCTAATTCTACGTTAGTGTTATTTATTGCCCCTAGCGGCGGTCCTGTGTAAGATTCTAATTCCTCATTTTGGTACCTTAGGGAGTCATAGAGGAATTTGGACATCAAAGTGACGTCAGCGCCATTATCTATGAGAGCGGTACTTTCCCACCCACGAATAGTAATTGGTGACGTTGAAACGCAGCAGCTAAGCCTCACGTCTTGCCTAACATGATGGGTATCGCTTTCACCCTCACTAACCTCTTTGCCTATCCTTGATTGGTCATCCCAATGGTCAGATTCTGGGTTTCGGGGATTAAGCGACTTAACAGATGTATGGGGGTCTAAAATTGTATCCCTCGCCTGATAAACTGGGCCAACCACTATCACAGCAGCGGAAGCACGTGGTCCAGACTGAGATTGGTCGGTACGTTGCTCCGCTTTGTTTTAATCGCGGTTTCTTTTGTGGCAATATTTTTCCCTGTGGTTTCTTTTGCCACAATACGAGCGCTGGCGAGGAGGTCGTTTTTCTTCTACCGTCTCCCTATTGGTTTCCCTAACAATGGATTGGCAATTTGAATTGGCATTGTCCTCTTGGCCCAACTTATTATCCCTATTTTTATCCCCAATTTGGCTTTAAAGTTAATATTAGAGGATTTGGTAAATTTTGAATCGTACGCGTCGCATTGAGCCTGCATATGCTGTGCGTCTTGGGCGGCCTCTTGTACTTCGGTGAGGGAGTGTTCGCCCGAGATTTTCCTGGATCGAACCAGGTGGGGGTTTAATCCATTCAAAACTTTCCTAGCTATTTCATGTGTTGACATGTTAGTGTCGAGTTGTTTACACATTTGTTCTATTTCTAGGATTAACTCCAAAACTTTCTCGTTGGGTCTCTGTTTTCGATTATAGATAGTAATTTCTATCTGCCATGTTTACTTTCATGGGAATCCCCGAAGATAGGGGTGTGTCCGAATGGTGGGATTACTAACTCTTCGGGGTCACCTTGCTCTACCGTTTCGGTAACACGTGGCGGAAAATTCCTATTTAAAGTGGTAGTAACAGGTTGTCAGGTAGGCCCGTGATAGGATTGCAAATTTCCGTTTTTTCGGAACTATATCTGGATGAACTACCATTTTGAGTATTAGAAATTCCCGAAGCCATGAGTTGTTATAACAACTGGTTTTATTGTTTTGGCATCTCCAATAGAGAATTCATGGTTGCCGTTAGGCCTTTAAATTGTTTTCTAACCCTACTAGGGGACATTGGCTGACTTTCGTCACCTTCACTACCACTTTGATTTTCGCGATCCATTTTTAAAGGAATTATTCGAAAATCTTCTGAAGCCTAGTTCACACCTGGCGAATTGAGCAGCGAACGGAGGAGCGAACTAAAGGCGCGAATAAGTAATCGAATAGATCCAAGCGAATGAGGGAGCGAAGAGCTGTCACACTAGGCGAATTGAGGGGCGAAATCTCCAAAATGATACCTGTAGGGGGTGCTATATTGGCGGGAAAATCAGAAAGATTGGCTGGTTTATCCTTTTTCATCATTTCCAATGGATAGAATGATAGAAAGAAGGTGCTTGCATTGCATTGGGGTAGGATTTTTGTAGCTAGAGGATGAACTTAATACACCAGCCAATAAAAAATCAAAAAACTGTATGGGATTTGATTAAGCTTCGTAAACTATTGCAGAAATTACGAATGAATGATAGAGCCAATTATATGCCTAGGAAGTGGTTGAGAACGACTCCGACAACATTAAAGAGTTTATTGCAAATGGTATGTCCATTTATTCAGAAGAACGACACAATTTTGCCAGAAAGCATTCCACCCGGTGAACGTCTTGGTCATGCTTAAGGCCAAGTATATTTGGATGAAAGAAAGAAAAAAATCTTCTTTGGTCGCTCGCTAGAAAATAGATTTTTGGGCGATAACAGATAAGAGCTGAGCAGCGAATAAAAAGGCCTCCTACCCACCCACATTTTATACGGGCAAAGCTGACCTATTCGCTCGTAAAAATAGTTTGGAAACTATTCCGGGCGAACGGGGTGAGCGAATGTCCAAAACTATGTCAGACTAGGCTAACGGATGAGCGAACTGTTCGTGACGGGCTATTCGCTCCTCCGTTCGCTCCTCAATTCGCCAGGTGTGAACCAGGCTTGAGAGGGTCAGTTAATTAATTAACAAAATTTAAAGATAAAAGTTAATGTTGCCTTTTTACGCAACAATTTAATTCAAGGGGAATTATAGTTAATAGAGTTCGTAAGGTTATTACCGTAAACAACGTAAACACGAGTTTTCAGTAAAGTAAATTAAAACAAAACAAAATTTTGATACTCTTTCTGGTACGTTGATTATGCGATGGGTCTTCCTTAGTGTGGATACTTCGTTGCTGGTAATGGCCATTTTCAGTGTTCGAGTATCGTAATGTTCTCCTTTGTTCTAGTTTCAAGCGAGCTGTACAAGAAAACGCAAGTCGTTAAAGTGTTTGGACGGGAAATTGGACTCCATCGGTCCGTGTACTGTAGGAGTCCATTCTTTTTCTTGAAGCGAGCGGGTCCCTATTCGAGTTTCGGTACTGCAAAATGGCGTCTTTTTTTGTGGTTCAGCGTGCGGGTCCGGTCAGCTCCCATTAATCGCTATTCGTCCGTAGATTCTACCTTTGTCCCTTGTTGTACCGTAGTTTTTCGGTGCAGCTTTTCAGGATCGTACTTAAAGTCGTTAATTATGGCTGCACGGCCCCTCCACCATTTTGTAGAGGGCGATAAGACGTTAATTTAACGATGGAGGAAAATCGCGCCTTAGCTACAAAAGTGAAGTAAAACCACAGATTTTAGATTTTAAAATAAATACATTTATTTCCATAAAGGGTTTACAAGTTCATCCTCTAAAGGGACAGTCTTGACTCTCCTGAGTCGTGGTTCTAACTACCTTGGTGAGTAGCTCTCTCGTCCCGGGCTCTCGTTCCCCTCGGTCCCATCCAGGGGGGTTGACACTCGAGAGCCTATGGCGGAGACGGAGAGAGGCCAACTTCTCTTTCACGTAACATTTACACCTGGTGGAGGATGCTACCATATACTGGCGTCACACTCTACGCTGGTTTGAGTTTCAGGAATTATATCACAGACCTTCACAATTATTAGCATTATAGTGCTATTAACAAATCATGAAACCCTCTATACCTCATATGGGAATGTTGAATTAACTGCGCTAACGTAAACACCACTCTTATAACTGCCGTAGGGAAAACACAGTAAACTTTTTGTCATCTTTACAGGGTGAAAAGCACTATCTTTATTTCAAAGCCTTAATAAATTGAATAGATATGACATTTTTTACTTAAAATTGGAAGCGCGAACGGTAAATCCAGTATAAAACAAGACGGCCCAAGGGCTCGTAATAGTATCCACATCGTACGAGTGAATAGCCCCTCTATACCCTACCCTAATGAGTGGATAACCCCTCTATAACTTACCCTAATGAGTGAATAGCCTATCTTTTACAATTCTTAAATGATTTACCGTGCATAAAATCAGAGTTAATAGCCCCTCGATGCCCTACTCTAAACAGTGATGAAATTATAACCGTATAAACTTACTTATGCTGTAATACTAATATTCCGGCGACTCGAAGAACAGATAGTTTTAGTGATAATCCCCTTGATGAGTTTACAACATAGACTCATGCCAATGCACACTTATCGCATCTTATAAATTTCTAACAAGGACTTATGCCCAGAAACATTTGAAAGAGAAAGTTAAGTTATAGTGATTATCCCCTCGAATTACCTTTAGCAATGCTAAAATGATCAAACGCATAACGCTCATTTAACACTAAGTTAGCTCTATCTAAAAGCATATTTGAATTAACCGCCAAAACGTTCCAGTCAAACATAACATAGATGGCTATAGCTACCGAACGAGAACGAAACACATGAGGAGAGGGGTAGGAAACGGGGAAAATCGTTATCTATTTAATTAGCACATAAATAACAAGTTGGGAAAACCAAAATATTACCTCTCCGTGTCGAGAAGATTATATAAACTTAAGTATCCAATGAAAACGTCGACCTTTTTGCTCTCATCCTTTCCCGCGCTTTGCGCTTCCGCATTTCATCCTTACCCTCAACATTATCTTCCTCCATTTTACATACAAAAATCAAATACTCACAAAAAGAAGCGGCAAAAACTTGCTGGCTCTTAACAACCACTTAATTTGACCATAAGTTTATAAGATATGTTCCATAAGTGTGTCACTCGTTAATGAGAGCTTGTCATGAAGTGACGTAGGTGAAACGTCATAGATTCTCGTAAAGCGACGCCTAGTGAGGCGCTGCCAAAGGCTTAGTACAGACTAAAGAGGAGGATGGACTGCAAAACCGAGTGTAGTCAATTCTCACGTCGTTCTTGAACTAGCTCTCATTAAGCCTCTAACATTACGAAGTATGGGTAGTGACATACTTATGGAACATATCTTATAAACTTATGATTTGACTTAATATCCAACTTCCAAACAAAAATATTTACTGGCAGATAAATTGACAACCCACAAGCAAAGAAAAATTCTCAAGAATGGCTTCCGCAAATTTAAAAGCTCTATTTTCAACTAGGTGGGCGTATCTGATTAGATTTAAAATATATATTTTTGAAATTTTTGGTCTGACTGTTATCTACACCTAGATGGTTTTCAGTCAAACAAACAAGGAGCATAAACACAATAGTGGAAGCTTCAGTCTTATTTAAAACATGTAAAACAATTATCATCTCTGCAAATAGCTTACACATTTCTTTTTTACCAATGCCTAACCGTTTGGATTTTTCTAAAGCAATCTTAGCACCAAAAATATTTTTTGATACAAAATAAATGTTTTATATTCTTATTAAGAATAAAACAAGAGGATAAAAAAGGTCTGTCCTCTCGTAATTTTTTAAGCTTTTATAATGATTACTCTATACAACAGTAACAAGGAGTATAAACCCATTAGTGGAAGCAGTATTTTTTTTCCGAAACAATCTCGCTTATGTTTATCCTCTCTAGACTTCGCTAAAAACGTATTACTCCTACGTAAAATATTAATAGACAGGCAAGTATTCATACCATTAAAGAAGGAGCTCAATATTATCCATATTTTCATTTCATATACAGAGAAAAGAAATTATTATGTTTCTGAGAGGAGCTTCCCATTTTTGTTGTTGTTTTTAAAAATATATCGCAATGCACGGGCCTTGATAGATATAGGAGGCAATGAATGAAATATACACAATGCACGAGCCTTGGTAGATATAGGAGGCAATGATAATCTCTCTCTTTGCACGAGAGGTTTATTTTTAATATTTAAATAAATATAATTATTTTGAATTATTTTAATCTTCAATAATTAACATTGATAATAGTTTAATCGTTTAAAATAAAGTTATACCAATATCTTCTCAAACTTTGCTAATATTGACGTTTAAATTGATGCGTACCCCTCCTACCCGATTCTTTTAAAATTTTGGTATATAAATGGAAATCGTTTCCCTTATAATAGTAAGGAAAAAGCGCAATTGCTACAATGTATTCCACATTCTTCTTCAAAAATTATGAAAATTGGTACACATTATGACTGGGACCACATGAGCATCATAGAAAAATTTTACAACTCTGTGTTCGATAGTTTGGTCGCCATATTGGAAAATGGCCGCCATCAATGCTAGGTACAGTATATTTCACCATGTTGTTGGAAAATTATGAAAATTGACAGATATTATAATCAGAGCTGTGTAAACCTCATAGTAAAATATTGAAACCATTCATGAGATAGTTTGGCCGCCATGTTGGAAAATGGCCGCCGGGAATGTCATTTAGATACAGTATACTTTTCAAAAATTATGATAATTGGTAAATTTATTGTTGAAGACCGTCTACACATTAAACTTGAATACTGAAGACGTGCTGATAGTTTGGGCGCCATCTTGGAAAATGACTGCGTGAAATGCCTAATATATCACCGATATATAAATTTTTTTTATATTTTTTTAGTCTTTACTGAGTAGATTATTTTCATGAACGCATTAAACACCATAAAAATAACTATTTCCAAGTCTAAGTTATCGACCCCATCTTTAAAAATAGTCACTGAAGCTATATCTGATGCAGGAATCAGAGTGGTGTGAATGGGTCTTTGACCGAAATAGCGATAGCGAACCCATCCCCACTGTTCGGGATTAAATCGTTTCCTAGCTATTGTTGACTTAATCTTTTCATTAAAAACTCTCAACGTATTTGTAAGATGTTGATTTTCTGTCATTACTTTAAACACCACCTTATCATAACCACATCCAGTTACAGCATGTAAATGAAAGAAGTGTTCTCTGAACCTTTTTTTCTCAAATGCCTCCATTTGAGATTCTCTACTTGGTGCCGTTATGGTTTCAGATTTAAGAATGAAGACGTTCCATTTTCGGGTGTGATAGTCTAGCAAAAGAACCAAGCTATTCCGCTACTACAATAGCTAGGAAACCATTTAAACCGCGAAGAATGGGGATGGGTTCGCGATCCCGAATCCTAAGTCCCATTCACGCCACTCAAGACCAACGTTTAATACTCATTATCTGTAACTGCGGAACCTCTTGTGTAAAGAACTGTGGCAGAGCAAAAGGGCTTCTTGTGGCGGAGGGGGCTCGAGTTCGGTGTGCCGGTTGGTTCAGACCGTTCCTTGTCCCGTTCCCTGAAGGTTTTGCCCGGCCACTTTGCCCCGTTCCCTGAAGGTTTTAATCGGCCGCTTTGCCCCCGCCCAGGTGTTGCCTTAATTGGCTCACCCCGCTATTGGCCACCCTCTGAGGGTCGCGGATGCATTGTTTCAGTCGTGTGGCACTGATGTTCTTGGAGGGAAATCCTCCGTCTCTTTGAGCCTCCTACTGCCTTAATCCTTCCCTGTCACCGACCACCATCTTGCTGGGGTCGCCGCTGACGGTGTCCAGCTTTTGTCACCTGCTCAAGGGGCGTTTGTCGGGGCCGCTGACCGATCCCGTGTGCCTTGATGGCGTTTCCGCGGGTTCAATTTGGAATATGACGAGCCCCCAGCTAGGTGCTCCGCCTAATCAAGGCCTCTGACCTGCAATTATTGTGAAAAAAATCTTCAGGCTGACGAAATGAATATGAACGAACTGTTAGAGATTTGTCTTAAATCTAATCTTGA
This sequence comes from Phalangium opilio, assembly GCF_054372755.1. Classification (NCBI taxonomy): domain Eukaryota; kingdom Metazoa; phylum Arthropoda; class Arachnida; order Opiliones; family Phalangiidae; genus Phalangium; species Phalangium opilio. The sequence continues at coordinate 1,665,095 of NW_028324167.1, forward strand.
ACAACACGAGAATGTATAAACCCCCATATTAAAATATATACCCTAATCAACATGTTCAGAATTACAGCTTTGAATAACTTTTCTTTCTATCAGAATTTAGGGTAATAATTTTCGAGTGGCCATTTTCAAAGATGGCGTCGATAATATTTACTTGGAGATGGCTATTTTTTGGTGTATATTACGTTAATGAAAATCATCTACTCAATATAGGAATTTCGAAAAGATATATTTAGTATTTCAAGCAGTCATTTTCCAAGATGGCGCCCAAACTATCAGTAGCACGTCTTCAATATTCAATAATTGTGTTTAGACGGTCTTCAACATAATTATTACCAATTTTCATAATTTATGAATAATATACTGTATCTAAATGACATTCCCGGCGGCCATTTTCCAACATGGCGGCCAAACTATCTCATGAATAATTTCAATATTTTACTATGAGGTTTACACAGCTCTGATTATAATATCTGTCAATTTTCATAATTTTCCAACAACATGGTGAAATATACTGTACCTAGCATTGATGGCGGCCATTTTCCAATATGGCGACCAAACTATCGAACACAGAGCTGTAAAATTTTTCTATGATGCTCATGTGGCTCCAGTGATAATGTGTACCAATTTTCATAATTTTTGAAGAAGAATGTGGAATACATTGTAGCTGGCACTCCCGGCGGCCATTTTCCAAGATGGCGGCGAAAGCTCTTGCTCTACAGCAGGGGACTTTTAGTATATTTTTTGTTGGCTCAAAAATAACACATGTACCAATTTTCATCTTTATGTTCAAATGTTCTAGGTCAAACCCTAAAAGTCCTGGGCTATAGGGAGGCTAGACGTTTCTCGTAACCCTAGCTGATCGCCGCGTATATCCTACAACCAAACGATGATAATGGAGTAGTGATTGGTCTCTATGTGGAATAGACGGAAGACCAAGGGATGGTGGTGTTCGAGGCCAGTGTAAGTGCAGACTGGTGTCAATGTGGGATTGGCAAAGAACAGAATATGGTGCTGTTGGATGCCAGAAAAGTACCAGACTGGTGTTTATGTGGGATGGACGAAGACCAAACATGGTGGTGTGAGAACTCAAGTATAGAGTAGCTAACGGAGGGAAATACAATTTTCCAAATTTCTGTGAACTGTCAATGCGGTCCGGAAATTGGGAACACGTTTGCTCCGATACGCAAACTGCGAACGGGGTCACGTGGGTGTAACAACGGACAGACAGATAGACAGACACACAGATACGGCCGTTACAGAGCCCCTCCTGAACTACGTCACACGGAGAGGTAAAAAGAAAAGCTTTTCAATTTCGATATGTGATTTTATTTTTATTCTCGGATTAAGTGACCACAAAATTTGACAAATGACAACAAATTTTAAATATTTTATCCAAAACAGGTGACAACGTGATTGGAATAACATTTTGCAAAATTTTAAACTCCTTCACTTTTCGAATGGCTCTTTCAAAGTGAATTCTCTTTCCAGCAACGTCTTTACTTTTATTTACTTCGTTCTCTGCAAACTGGTCTCGATGTCCTAAATAATCTGGGATTACGAGATTGATTTTCCGAGGTTCTAAATCTTTTTTATGTCGAAGCCCCTATCAGCCATCACAAGATCGCCTTCATTAAGATGGTCGATTACCCCACAATGCTTCACCATTTTTTTGTCTGATCTTCTACCCGCGTAGACACTGGAAAAATATGTTAGGTGGCCATTTGGCCCAGGCGAAATCCCAAACAAGGCTTTTGCGGTGTTACTATGTTTATATGAACTGAACCTTTCGCGTTGACCGTAGGGAGAAGATGGCTTTTCAATATAAAATTCGCTGCAATCCAAAATAACTCACAAGTTAGGGAAATGTTCCTTTATAATTTGAGGCGTCTCTAAGTTAACTTCTTCCCCTGAAGGCCAAATGGGCAAATAATTAAGTTTCTGTGGTATTAACAAAATCCACGTATTCAGGATTTTTGATATATATCCTTGAGAAACGTTATATAAGTCTGCCAAGACTTTCTCCGGCAAATTCTTTCTTAAGCGAACAAGAATAATGAAGAATTCTTCAAGGGGATTTAATTTTCTCGGCTGTCCAGATTTGCTTAAGGCTGGTTCATAAACATTTTCAGGATTATGTGGATGTTTTCCAACATATTTCAGTCCAGAAGCTTCAGGCAAAAAAAATTGGTAAAAACTCCATAGATGTGTACAAGATGGGAACCCTGTATAGTACTTAATATCAGCGTCAATAAGCAACTTAAGAATTGGGAACTTTTCTCGTCGTATTTTTTTGAGTACCTTTAAATTTTTTGTTTTCAGTTCCTCTTTGTTTGGGCTGCATATTGAGAGCAATGATAATGGTGTAGCTGAGATTTCAGTACTTCCTGACAAGGTTACCCCACTATTTGTCTGTGAATCTTCAAATTGACTTGTATTTGAAGATATGGGGCTATCAAACGTAACTGTCATTTGTTTCACTTGAGTTTGGCTGCTAGTAGAAATTGATTCATTCTCTTGCCTATAAAAGACACAAACGTTCCGGTTTTTACCCAAATGCCTTAAGGCTCGTTTACATGTGCGCGAGAATTAAGCTTAAAGCGGAGAGTAGAAGTTGAAAGTCGAATCTTTTTCTCCCGCAAAAGAAAATCGCGTCTGCCAAAAGCGTTTGTTCCCGCTGCTCCACCCGCTCCTTCGTTTACATACGAGCTGGGCGGTAGCATGAGCCTAGATTGCAGAGTTGCCTTTCAGCCGGAAGTAAACAACTAAAATGGCGTCGACTGTCGTTAGTTTGCTTCTGGTTAAAAAGAAACTATTGCTTTTGAAAAACATTCGATATTTATAACAAAAATAGAATGGAACGTCGTTGGTGGGTACATCCTATATGGAGATATAGAAACAAAGAAGGCTATTTTCGCCTTTTGGATTAACCTTATTTGATATAATTTATATATATTTTCTCTACTTGGGCTTGAGAATAATGTTGTTTTAATTGTCTAGCTTAAATGATGAGGAAATGTGATTACACGTATTTCAAAAATTTTATCTTGTTGTTTTCTTTCTTTTAAAGACATTCTCAATGGTGGTGCCTAGGCCTATTTCGCGAGATAAACAAACGCAAAAATATCAAACGATATTCGGTCCTTGGCTCTTATTGGCTTGGAAAATCACATGACTCTTTGCGACAAGCAAACATGAGCTGAAAAATCTACCACGGCAGATCGGAGCTTATTCGGAACACCCGCTTCATCTATGAGCAACAAGCGCGACTTAAAAAGTTCTCGCTTGTTTGTAAACGGTACGCCTAGGGAACGCAAACCCCAATACACCTCATCTCTCAGCTTTACACTTCGACTTTTTCTATTTCTCGCGCACATGTAAACGAGCCTTTACGTAACGACTCAGACGAAATTGCTTTTATACCTGGATCAGTTAAATCACCACTAAAACTTGACGAGCGATAGGACGGAGGGTTCGTATGTAGCATAGCGTTTGTAAATTTGGTGAACGACGTCGGTAGGGGCCTAGAGTGACTCATTAATAAATGGCACAACGGCTTCAAAAGGGAAAATGGCCGGGAAAGGCCCTTTAGTTTCAGACCAAGTGTTCGCGGCTTGGTCGTATGAATATCGCGACTGAGACGCTCATTCTCGAAGGTCTCGGACCGGGGCCAAAATTGACCAATATCTTACATTGTTCTTTTCATTAAATATGCAATAATATCTCAACATTTAACTATACTAGGCGAGGCCGCGAGTGTACCATCCATGGTACCGCGTGTAAAAGAAGCCGTCAGCGTGGGGCCAAGGCCCAAACACGAAACCGACTATAACGTAAAACCGAAACAAATACGGTTAATTACAGTTCAAAAAGGCTAAATACCTTTCGGGGAGTCTTTAAAATGACTGGTACGTGAGAGAGAATTTCTCGGCACCAAATGTGTCCCGAGAGAGAGCAATTAATCAGCGGTTCTAGGTACCTTTAAGTGGCGCCGCGAAGACGCGAATGTCCCAACTTTCCAAGTATAGATACAATACAAAGAGATAACAGAGCAATTTAAAAATATAGTTCAAATGGTCTGAACCGACAAAATGAACTGAAAATGCTCGAATAGCGTCAATTTGGCTCTGAATATGAACGAGACCAAGCCCGCCATGGCATCGTAGAGGGTAGAGCGATCGGGACGGCGCCCAGTGAATCCCTGACCAAAGAAAATTAACAATAAGCGTTTGCCAGTCCGCGAAAATGGAATTGGGGGGATTGAACGCCTTAAGGCGTTGCCACAAAACGGAGGCCGCTAACTGGTTCGTCAACAAGACCCTTCCAGTTATGGAACATAAGTGTCGGAAACGGTGCCATCTGTCAAACACACCCGCTAGACGGGTTGAAAGCTCAGGCCAATTACGTTGCCAGAAAGTGGGAGTATTTCCCAGGTAAACCCGGAGAAATTTCTGAGGGGAGGTGGTTTTTCACGCGTTCGAGTGCTAATTTTGAATAGCGCGCGCCAAATAAATTATTGAAAATCTCGCACGCGCGCCGAGAGAAAAGCGTTTGCCTCATTTTCTACGTCATGAGCCCCCCCCCCTCTAGTGCCCACCCGCGCGAATTTTTATGATATAAATGTGTTTAAAATCAAAATGCCTTACTGAAGGCTACAGTGGAATATTCAGGAAGCGTAAGCCACCAATATCTAAAAATTACTTTGCTCTGGGTTTTATCTTTGCCCTTATGAGCAGATAAAGGGTGATCATGCAATAATCGATTGGCTTCTAACCTTAACCGAGGTGGTAAATATATTTTCTTAGGTTGATTTCTATCTGGTCCTCTATAAAGAAGATTATTTTTCAGTTCAAACAATTTATGCCTAATCGGGTTTGGTTCTAGGAAGGAATTTAGTATAGCGGAAGCAAAAGGGTCTTCCCTTTGGGATTTTCTCACATCTTCCAATGTAAACACTGAATATAACGATCTAGGACCTGGGGGACGTATCTGACCTTCAACAGAGTCACTAGAGGAGGTTGAGGAACTATTACTGGTAGAATTTCAACTTGTGTTACTACTAGTTGGATCCTGTAGACTAGTAGATGAGGAAGGGGAAGAGCTAAAATTAATGCTTAAGACGTTTATCGGTGCTCTCGATAAAGCGTCAGCTACCACATTCTCTACTTCCTTTGTTGTATTTAATGTTAAAGTCAAACGTTTGAAGGTACATGGCCCATTTAACTAGGCGAGAATTTGGTTCCCTAATATTGAACAGCCATTGCAAAGCTTGATGGTCAGTGAGAACTGTGAACTTACGACCTTCTAAAATGGGTCTAAATTTTTTAACTGCCCAACAAATAGCTAAACATTCTTTCTCGCTAGTGGAGTATCTAGTTTCAGCATCCTTAAGTCCAGTACTAGCATAAGCTATAGGGACTTCAATATCATCCTGAATGTGGGATAGAAGGGCACCTAACCCTGCGTCACTAGCATCTGTAGTCAGGAAGCACGGGGAATCCCTTCTAAAGGAAGCCAAAGGCGGAGCCTTACATATTTTTTCCTTAATTTTATCGAATGCCATCTGCTGTTCAGTACCTCAATTAAATTTCTGACCTTTTCTTTTAAGCTTATTAATTGGAGCTACTTTCTGGGAATAGTGATTAATAAACCGGTTATGCCAACCTGCCATCCCTAAAAATCTTTGCACTTCCTTAATATTTTTAGGAGGAGGGAACTTCTTAATGGCTTCTATCTTAGAAGGGTCAATATGCACTCCTTGTTCATTAACTATGTGACCGAAAATAACTGCTTCTTTTTGAGCAAACCGACATTTCTTTAACTGAAGGGTGAGACCCGCTTCCTTTAATTCTAGAGGGCCGGTAGGCCCTTCTAGATAAGATCCCACACCCTCCCATAATGTAAAATGAAAATTCACAGATTTTTGCCGATTTTCCCATAGGAATAACATGGGGTTTTTGGTGCTCCAGCACATCGAATCATTTAAAAACTAAAGCGAAGTCAAGTTTCGGAATACTTTTAAATTAACAAGTAACTATTCAAGGTGTGCCTTTTTCGAGTTTCATCCAAATTAATTAAGTCTAAGTATGTTAATTTAATTAAAAATGCATTACCTCAAAAGATTACTCTACAGCAGACGACGCTAATTGCTCTGCAGTAGACGACGCTAAATTGCAATTTCACCGCCTTGAAACTTTAACTTGATATTTTTCAATAACTATAACACTAAAATTTTAAAAAAACTTCACTGGTGGGTCTAACTTTTGTTCAATTTTGTGTCTCGGTTGAAATTCTTTACTTAAGATACCTTCTTTTATTTATATTTTAGATGTTAGTTTCGACCAAGGCTTAAGTTGCCTTACTTAGGCAGATTAGTGAGTCCATGGATTAACTAACGCTATCCCTTAGTTAATCCATGGTGAGTCTATGTAATGGGTGATTGTAAAACCTTTGAAGGACATATTTAAGGGTAACCAGTGTCCAGACATTAATTCAAATATTTTATTTATCCACTTCTTTAGTTTAGCAGACGCCTATCAATGGTGAATTAAGTTACCAATCGCCTACCAAATTATTTAAACTTTCCCATATAATTATGACTGACACTTGGTTTGAGCCAATACGCTCACGAACATCTTACTGCATCCTCGAATGAATGACGTTATAGAGGCAAAAAATTATTTTATAATAGATTAATACGAATAAAGACTGAAGGAACAGATATTATATAAAAAGGACTTGGTTTGCCCAAGCCTTAAAAACAAGAGGATAAGAGTTTTTCCAGTTGACTGAAGCGCGGATATTTTTTTTTCATATAATTTTAAAGACAATCCGTATTTTACTACTCTTTAGAATTTAATTCAATCTGATTTTACTGGTAATGGGACATCCTCTCCAGGTTGTGGGTCAGACCAAGTTAAAGGTCAGATAAAGTAGCAGATCTCCCAATCCTGGTAGCCAAACGCCAAGGACCGAACTTATGCGGTAGGACGTGGCTTTTTTCGCCACTGAATATTCTCCCATCGATGAAGTCATCAAAAGTGAGCAATCTTACAGAGATTGAAGACCACATAAGCAACTCCCGACTACAGAATATTCTAGACAAGCATGCAAAACTGTTAACCCCCGGGTTGGGCAAACTCAAGGGCGTTAAAGTCCATGCAGTAGCGTCGCTAGGGTTTGAAATTTGGGGGGGGGGGCTAAATCTGGGCAAACTAGTTATTATAAGAACTTACTAAAAAAATTGCATAAGAATGGGTTTATTGGATAATGTGTAAACCTTTAAAACCATAAATTTTGTGTCAACGTGAAATTATTCGTATATTAAAGATAAACAGCCTTTTATTGATAAAAACGGAACCAATTATGAAGGATTTTCACTCGTCTTAAGCTTATTTTTAGTTCTGGTTAGCTTTTAGTCCACACTATTGGGACTCCCTTCGAAAGAACATGAAATATTTTACTTGTATCCATCTGTTCTTTTCTTCAAAATTGTACTGTTTGATATTGAAATTCATCTCTGCAGAGATGAAACTTGACGAATCTATCATTTTAATTTTTTATATATTGCTACAGAATTTTAGGTTGCTATAAGCAATTTTTGGTAGGGTTTACGGATTTGGGGGGGGGGCTAACTTTGGAATTTGGGGGGCTATAGCCCCCCTCCCCCAAATATGGCCTAGCGACGCCACTAAGTCCATCTGCATTTAAAGGAAAATGCTGTGCCCAAATACTGCAAAGCACGAACGGTCCCTTACGCTTTAAAAGAAGCCGTGGAGGAGGAACTCCAGCGGATGGTGGAAGCGGACATACTAGAGTCAATATCATTCTCAGCCTTTGCCTCCCCCATCGTTCCTGTCAAAAAGCCTCAGAAGGATAACAATGGGAAACCCCAAGAGGACAAGTAGCATTCAATACGCATTTGCGGGGATTTCAAACTGTCACTTAACCCTAACTTAGATACTAAAATATACCCCCTTCCCTGGGTAGAAGAAATATTCTCAAAACTAGCTGGATGCCGGTACTTTACGAGGCTTGATCTAAAGGACGTATATAACCAACTGGAACTGGACGACGCGTCTCTCTAGAATTTACCGTAATTACCACGTCGAAGGGTTTATTCAAGTATAAACGTCTACCCCAGGGGATATCTTCATCCTCAGCTATTTTCCAACGTCATATGGAAGATCTTCTTAGAGATCACGTGGTGGTTTCGGCATTCCAAGACTATATCTTGCTAGGGGTGCGCACGGAAAAAGATCATCTCAAATGCTTGCATGAAGTATTAACAACCCTATGAACAATTGATACTGGAGAAGTGCAAATTCATGCAGCACCAAGTGAATTTTTTGGGCCACCATTTCGACGCCGAGGGTTTACACCCCCAAGAGCCAAAAATGTAGGCCATCATGGAAGCGCCAGAACCCAAGAAGGTCGAACAGCTACGCCCCTTCTTGGGTTTACTGAATTACTACACTCGATTTCTCCCTAACAATGCCACTACACCAGCTCCTACATAAAAATGTTCGTTGGGTTTAGTCAACATCTCAGATAATTAAGAATTAAATTAATAAAAATAAAGAAAAATTGCAATATCGGTACTTCAGTCAATTTTTAACGTCACTCTCATCGTTTGTTTTTTGTGTCTTGGTCCGAAACAAGACCTATTTTAATCAACTAGGCTGTGAAAATAAGCGCCTTGCGCTAGCGGGAGTAGTGGCTGAAATGGAGAGCCGCGATACATAATATATAGACTATTAGATCTGGAAGACTGATATTAAGCATGTTTAAAACTAGTTTTTTTGTATTTTTTACTGTTTTTTCTACTTGTTTAAAACAGTTTAAAACAACAAATCGTGTTTTACACAATAAAAAACACAACTTTAAAAACAAACAAAATTCTTGCCAACCCGGCTATAAATTACAACGTTAATCATGTGACCATTAATGCCCTTCTATCGCTGTTGCGAGCTAATGGAATGAATTTACCCAAGGATTCCCGTACTCTATTAAAACTCCAAGTTCAGCTAATGTTTTAAATATACAAAATGGTGAATACTTTCATGCCGGATTTAGTGACGGTTTAGAGGCTTTTTTAAGTGTAAGACCAGATTGTGACAGTGAAATCTCTTTTGCCATTTCCAATTTTTAAAAGTAATGCTAAACACTTCTGGCCCATATTGGCTTGTGTGTTTAGTTTTTCCTTCGGTATGATAGGTAAGCCTTTCGTGGTTGGTGTTTTTTTGTGGGGAAGTGAAGCCCGGTAATTTGAGAGAGTTTTTGTTGCCATTGATTACTGACTTGCAAAATTTTAAAAGAAATGGGTATGAATTTGAAAGCAGAAAATATATCTGTAATCTTACAGGACCCTTTATTCTCGACACCCCGGCTCGAGCTTTTGTAAAGAATACTTAAGGTCACACCGGTTTTAACTCCTGTGACAAATGTACAGTAAAAGGAAGTAGACATCTCAGTCGAACGGTTTTCATTGATGAAAACTTTCTTGCGCCGATGAATTTCATCATTTAGTTGGAGGCATGTCACCCCTCTTGGATTTGAATATAGGCATGGTTCGACAGTTTCCATTGGACTATATGCACTTAATTTGTCTTGGAGTGATGAAAAGAATAACAAAGTGTTGGTTAACCATAAAACTTTATGCTAGAATAAGTAATTACTTAACTGAACGTCTCTCTGAAAAACTCCTGCAGTGTAGAAAGTATGTCCCGAGTGAATTTGCACGCAAGCCACGAGCTATAAAATATATTAAATTGTGGAAATCCACAGAACTTAGACAGTTTCTACTGTACACTGGACCCATAATTTTAATTAACATTCTGAAAGATGACGTTTTAAAACATTTCCGGTTGCTACACTGTGTCATTTATATTCAATGACACCCTACTCTGCATAAGTAATATGCCGATTATGCTGGAGAACTTCTTAAGATGTTCATCAACTTGTCGAAAAACTTTTATGGATTGGAATTCATTGTTATGAATGCCCATGCTCTCTCTCAAGATGTGAAGATGTTTGGCCCGCTAGATGCGTATAGTGCCTTCCCTTTTGAAAATCACTTACATTTTATAAAAAAAAATATCTGAGAAGCCCAAATAAACCTCTTCAACAACTAATTAAAAGATTAGAGGAATCAAAATGTTTTACAAAATGCCGAGTTCCAAAAGACATAGGTTTAAAGAAACCGATTTTAGTAAATTTTCCTTTTTTGCCCCAAAGTGTTGAAACATTTAAAAAACTACTAGCTCCCAAATTTCTTGTTTCAGTTTCTAACGGAGATAATTGTTTTCAGTTGGAGTCTGGAGAGACTGTGCTAGTGAAAGCAATTTTTAAAAATATGGAAGGACAAATATCTTTTTGCGCATCTGTTTGTAAATTTGTTAAAGATTTGTTTGACAATCCACTTCAATCTTCCAAATTAGGAATATTTGTAGGGCCTTCATCAAGGGAAAGTAACACTTTCAGCTATTCAAGTTTAATAAGGAAATGTTTAGTTATCCCTAATGATAATTTATTTATCGTGGTTCCTTTATTACACGATGCCTAAAGATATATTTTCCACAGAAATTTTGTATATTTTTTTGCTGCAGTCCTTCAAGGCATTTTAATGCATTCATTATAGATTTGAAACCTCTTCATTTTGATTTTTGCGACCTAACTTCACCTATATACTGTATTTAATAATGTTTTATTTAATTTTAACTGGTAAAAGACTATAGTACTGCATGGTTGTGAAGACACGAGTGGTTCCTGTGTTTTTATTTATTGAAATAAGTGTTATTTCTCACAACTCTGTAGAATCATAGGATTATAAGACATGTCCCATAAGTTCACCACTGTTACATGAGCTTGTCTTTGGAGTGACGTAAAGCAGCGTCTTTTGACCCGCTGTCTAATTAAATTTTAATACAGACAGAATTCGGCATTGGACTGCAATTGGGAGGGGTCAAACTTGTAGAACATGCCTTTTAAACTTATGGTTGATTTTTACCTTTCCTAAAAATGTTATTATCTGTTGCGTATTAGATGTATGCCATAGTGAGCTTTGTAGATGAGGCAGGGGCTATGGATATTGTGCCAGAATCTTGGTGTATTGACAATAGCAAATGCTATTGGCCAACTAAATCTAAAAGCAGTGAAATATCTAAATTGCAAATGCTTTGCCAACCTCCAGCATCGAATTGGGAAGCATTGAACGTCAAAATTCTTGCCAAAGCCCGTTAGTATATAATATTGGGACGGGATTTAAACTTGAGTGCGATAGTAGAATAATAGTTCATTTATCTCCCGAAGCTAACTATGATAAAGCGAGACAAATATGCAAAAAGCCTCAGTATACGTCACACTTGACACAAGAAAAAGTAAGAGAAACCGCGCTTATGTTAGTGACTATGAGAGTGACATTGGAGATGGAGATGAGAGTAACAGCTGTGACTCTGATCATATTTCTGAGAAAAATTCTGGTGAGCCCACTTCATTTGTAAAGTTTTTACTTACTCTCAAAAATAACTTTTCCATAAAAATATAGCAATGGTAAAAGAAAAAAAGAAGCTCAAGAAAAAAGAAAGGTTTCCTCAAAGGGTAAGATAAGGCCATATAAAAGTTCATTATTTTGAAAATTTTATAAAGTTATCTTAACTAATTTGAAAAATCAAGGATGATGGGGGTATAATGCGTAATCTGAGAGAAATCTGCGCGCTAGCTGTGGTAGAGCTCATATTCGATGGGACGCGAGAAAATGGCGGGACAAGGATGACGGTATCTGATGTAGCCTGCCCGATAGTTAATCCCGAATACCCCCATTTTTAGCGTTCCACCAGACGTGATCGCTGCACCGCAGCTAGCGCGTCAATTTCTCTCAGATTACCAATTTGTTAAGTAAACAACTGATCAGAGAGTCTAATCACTCAGATTTCCTGTACACCGATTACAGATGACCTATAATTGTTTTATCACTGTGAAAGGCTGGGCTTTCAAATATTATGCGTAATAATTTTAGTATAGTCAAAGGTACAGCCGTATACACCGATTACTTGGAGTGAATTGCCCCATGGATTGATCCAAATAAGTATATACTGTATTGAAATTAGAGAAACAAATTACATGAAATTTAAATTTTTCTCTATGGTGTTGCCGCCCGAGCCGCCTGGCGGTGATTCTGCAAATTTTGGACTTATGGGAGAAGTTTCCAGACCCTCCGCTAGGGACACTGAATAGATATAAGGCTAATTGTAGTACTAAATGTGCTTTTTTACTAAATAATTTCATTAAAACATGTATTCGTTTGGAAGTATACAAACGAAGGGAAAATAAATAAATGGGGTGTAAAGCCTAATTTAATTTTCTCCGAAACTTCACTAATTCGATTTTTGGTAAAACAATTAAAGTCCAGTAAGCCAGCCTTTTTAAAAATTTTATCTGGGAGCTTTTATCAGTCCTTCAGCCGAGCTAGCTTTTGCTGACCCGTTAGCCGACCACTAACAAGCCTGGTTTGCAAGCCAACCATTAATAATCCATATAGCCGACCCTGAACAATCCTGGTATGCAAGCCAGCTATTAATAATCGATATACCCGACCATTTACAAATCATGTTTACAAGCCCAACATTTAAAGACCATATAGCCGACCCGTGACAAACCAAGTCTGCAAGCCAACCAATAACAGTCCATAAAGCCGACCATTAACAAATCTGATCCGTAACTAAGCCACCCATTATAAATCAGTTAAGACGACCGTAAACCAACAGCAAGTCAACCATAATCTGGTAAGCATGACAACTATTAATTTTCCGTTCATGTTTCCGATGTTTATACACATCATCAATCCGACCATTAAAGAGTCTGGTCGAGATAGCAACCATAAACAGAGTAGTAAGAAGACGGCGAAATATACTTCTACCGACGGAAAAGCCGCATGAAGACACGAAAAATAGTCGGCAAAGTGAAAGAAGCCGACTTGTAGATAATGTTATCCACAAAACCGATTAATTGCAGAACATAATCCCGACCTCATTTTGGAAATCCCGAAAATTTTCCGTGCACGTTTGAAAAGGCTGGGAAACCGCCGGACCGACCCATTTTCGGGTAGGACATTTCGACTGTCAAAAGGAAAGTTGACAGAAAGGATTTTCTGGACTTAATAAAATGAACCAGCTTTCAGAGATACGAAGAATAAGGCAGGTTACTGCTGCTGTTCAGCAACACTTTGCTGAGGTACAACCAAGTCGAGAAAGAGAAAATGTATGCCAAGAAACTGCGAGTCCTTATGAGTTTATACAACGTGATACGGAAGTTTCAGAGAAGTTTTCAATTGAAGAACGCGGTTCGGGAAGTGATGAAAAATATGATAATGATAATTTATTTTTGATTGACTCTGATTATGAATTTAGAGACCACTCAGGTTCTAGCTCTGAGGAACTTGTCATACATGACATGAAAGACGAACTAAAGCAGTATTACTCAGGAAGCGATACACAAGCTTTTTAAAATATTGAAACCATATCACGAAACTTTACCATTGGATTCAAGAACACTTCTCAATTCGCAAAGTCAGACTTCTCTTTTCGTGATAGTTTGGAAAATGGACAGTACTATCATAGCGGTGATGAATGTGGTATTAAAGGGAAACTTAAGTGTGGAGTTAGTAAAAAAGATACATGTACCCTAACTTTATTGTTTAATATTGATGGAACTCCGGTTCATAAAAGCAAAAATGGGCAGTTTTGGCCTATTTTAGACCTTTGTTTCGAAACTAATCACGAAAATCCTTTCATGGTTTGAATATTTTATGGCATAGGTAAACCAGATTCTCTAGATTTGTATATCAATAGATTTGTTGGAGAAACACGTCAACTATTTGAAAGTGGACTTTTTTTAATATCACTCAATACAAAATAAAATTAGGGCCTTTTGTTTGTGATGCTCTGGGAAAATCGTATTTAAAATGTTGTAAGAATCACAATGGCTATTTTGGTTGTGATTATTGTGAAACGAAAGGGAATTATAAGGACAAAACTATATTTGACCAGCTAGATGCACCTTTAAGGACTAATGAACGATTTCGTAGCAAATCTCAAACATAACATCATTTATCAGACCGAACTTCTGCTCTGGTTTCGGCAGATCATCCTGTTTATAGTTTTTAGGGGTGTCTTGCCGGATTTTCTGGTAGACCATTTTCAGTTACTTCACAGCGCTATTTATTTACTGTGTCACCATAGCCCATCGACTGATATAATTAACTACGCGGAATCCATCCTATAACATATTGTCGGTAGTGCTGGCGACATTTACGGAAAAGTCATTAACGTCTACAATATTCACAATTTGATACGTCTTCCTGGGCATGTGCGCTTATTTGTCGGTTTAGATAACTTTTCCGCTTTCGCGTTTGAATCTTATCTCGGTAAATTAAAAAACTGGATAGAAGTCCCAATAAGCCTTAGCAGCAAGTACTAAACAGACTTTCGGAATTGAATAGTTCCGAAAAAATGCAAACTCTGAAAAGAAACGAAAAACAATTCGCAGGGGCGTCGAGAGAGGGGGGATATTCGGTCCATTTTCCCGGAGCCCGTATCTCTAAGGGGACCCGGCTGGGCCTCGACCTTTGTTAATTCTAGTCGATAATGATTGTGAAAATTTAAATGATTTTAAAAATGTTATCTTCAACTAGAGCTTAAACAGTAAAAGTTATAAATTGAATGAATAGTGGTAGTTTCATAAATTGGGCCCTCTCTTAAAATGCTCTCAGTCCCTAATTCTCCCCTTTTCCCACTAAGCATGAATCACTGAAAGTAAAATATAAAACGGAGGTTTAAGTTTTGCTTCTCACGGGAATCACCCTAGGCCACGGAAAAACTTCAACATTTTACAGTTGTTTTTTGGCTGTGGACGATCGGGCAGACATAAATAGACCATAAGCAAATTAGTCATATACCAACAGCTAGACATGCGAGTCGGTAATTTACCAAATGCCGCGTAAATTACAGATTTATATATCACCGTAAATTTAGAATGGTAATTTACCGGTAAATTACAAAAAAGTCTGTTAAAACATAAAATACCATAAGTTACGGTAATTTTTGTCATTTCAAAATTTTAATCGGTAAATTACCGGTAATTTTTAAAAATTACGGTTATTTCCCATCTCTACCAACAGCATTCTGACTTCAAAGTTAAAAATAACTATGGGTTTAGGCAAAGTCGTCTGATAATAACGGTTTAGGCCTACCCTTGCAGACGACGTTGGACGGAAGCTAAAAATTTTAAACCTATGGTTTATGCTCAGTCCACTGCCGTCGCGTAACTACCTTAACCCCAAACATCTAGTTCTTTCCGGTTGCCACCCTTCCCCCTTTACGGGAAGAAATAAAAGAGAAATTTCTATTGTCTCAAAACGCATTCGCATTCACACACGGGTACAATGTAGTCGTGATAATTTTTGCTGAACCTCGTGGTTCAGACTTCTGTTATAATTTATTTTTAATTTTGTTAATAAAGTCAAAAAGTTTTTGATTTATCAATATGTCTGTTAAGTTAAGAGTAAAAGTTAGTCTCCAACTAAGGACGATCAGATAGCGGCACAACCAAGAAAGATCCTGGATAATATGTTTTTAACACTTAGCGTTGTGACTACGGTCCTCCTTTATAAGGATTGACTGAACGCCTTGTACGCGGAATCAACTCTTCCGTTACAATAGTTATCCGGACAAAAAATAACATGTATTAATATGACAAGCTTCGCCTGGGACCTGCTACACCGTAAAATGTTCTGACATGCCATTTACAGTCAAGGTTTAAATAAAATTTTGTGCACTTCATTTAAATTATGCATATCTTTACTACGTTACAATATTGATAATACCTACAACAGGGCCATTAGAGCTGCTAAGAAGGACTCTTGGCGGACCTTCTGTGAGCAAGTCTCCAATGTCCCTGCTACGACCAGGGTCATTAAGATTCTAGCACACGACAGCACACATCGACTTAATACTATTAAGCTGCAGGAGGATGTGTACACTAAGTCTGGAGCGGAAACTCTCAAGCACATGCTGGAGGTCCACTTTCCTGACTCTACTTTAATCAATCCAACAAACCCTGACTCTCCCTACCCCGTCCTGCACAGGGCTAAGAGGGAAGACTGGCTTGTAGCCAGACAGGTTGTCACGATTCCCAAGCTTCGGTGGGCTGTCAACTGTTTTGAGCCCTACAAGTCTCCGGGACCCGATGGGGTCTTCCCTCTGCTCTTGCAGGAGGGCTTAGACCACATCGCCTCTCCGCTATGCAAGATCTATAGACTTTGCATTGCTCTCGGTCACATACCTCGTGACTGGAAGCGCTCCAGGGTCATCTTTATTCCCAAGCCCGGGAAGGCTTCCTATCTCGAGGCGAAATTATTTAGGCCCATATGCCTGACCTCCTTCTTCCTCAAAATTCGGGAGAAGCTTGTGGACAGGTACATTAAAGACGAGGTACTTTCGGTAACTCCTCTCTCTTCTTCACAATTCGCTTACCAAAAAGGCAAATACACTGAGACGGCCCTTCACGGCCTTACGAATTGCCTGGACAGGGCATTCCAGTTTCAGGAAATTTCACTGGCCGTCTTCCTCGATATTTAGGGGGCTTTTGATAAGGTCTCTAGCTCGGTTATTACTGAAGCTGTTAAGAGATTTGGCATCAGCCACACTCTTGGCCGCTGGATCAAGTCCATGCTTACCGACCGCGAGGTGGCGGCGTCCCTCCCTAGGGGTGACTGACTACCAGCAGGGGCTGTAGCTGCTTCGGGTATGCGGACGATGTAGCGATAATCTTTACCGGGAAGTTCCCGGATACTGTTACCGCACTTATGAGATCTGCTCTCTCTAGCGTGGAGCAATGGTGTCAGGCGGTTAACCTCACTGTTAATCCTGATAAAACTGTCCTTGTTCCATTTACGATGAAGAATACCAAGGATCTGTTCAATGATATCTCTTTCTTTGGCCAAGTCCTGACAAAGTCCTCCGAGGTGAAATACCTGGGGGTGACCTTTGATTGCAGACTCACATGGAAGCCGCATCTTGATCGGTGCATCAGCAAAGCCAAGATGCTTTTCTGGAGGACCAGGAGCTCTGTCGGCCAGACTTGGGGCCTTAACCCCAAGGCTGTACACTGGCTCTATACTGGGATCATCAGACCCATATTATCCTACGGGGTGCTTGTCTGGTGGACAAGGGTCCGGCTTAAAACGGTGCAGGCTGACCTGCGCAAGCACCAAAGGCTAGCCTGCATTGGTGTTACGGGGGCCATGAGATGGACCCCAACTGCTTCCCTGGAGGTTCTCCTTGACATGCTCCCTCTTCATCTCTTCAATGAGGAGGAGGCTGTCACATTAATGGCTGTTGGATTCCAAGACTTTGGGATTACAACCATACGAAGCTCTTTCGGGAGTATGCTGCACTTGAGCTGTCGTTAACGATGTGCTCTGATAAAACCGTTACCAGTTTTGACTTCACTAAGCCGTTCAGCACCCACTTTCCCAGTCGGGCCGAGTGGACTAACCTACTGTCTCTTGGCACTGGGGGTGAAACTATTTTCAAGACTGATTCCGGTGCTGGTGCCGGTTACTACTACCAAACCACTAGGGTCGGCTACTCAGTTAGTCTGGGCACCTATGCTAGTGTGTTCCAGGCGGAAATTGCCGTGATCTGTTACTGCGCGGATTACTGCCTTAACAAAGGGTTTACCGGTCGGACTGTGAAGATTTACTCTGACAGTCAGCCGCCTTGAAAGCGCTAAACCAGTATGAGATTACTTCTCAACTAGTGCGCAGTTGCCTCGATCGACTGGCGTCCCGCAACAGGGTCTTGTTTTTTTGGGTGCCAGGTCATAGCGGATATCATGGCAATGAGCAAGCCGATAGATTTTCCAAAAGGGGGGCGGAGGCCAAGTTCTTGGGGCCTGCGCCGGTCCTCCCTATCCCCTACGGGTACGTCAAACGGAGTTTGCATGACAGACTGACTGTCATGCAAAACCAGCTTTGGTTTAACATGGAGGGCCAGAGACAAACAAAGCTGTTTGTCAATGGCCCCTGTAGGTCTCGCGCTAGAGACGTTATTGCGCTCAACAGATGGGATATTAGGCTGGCAATCGGTCTTCTGACCGGGCACTGTCGGCTCAATAGGCATCTCCATGTGATGGGCCTTGCTGACGACCCTCTCTGCAGGTCGTGCCGGGAGAAAGAAGAAACATCCGCTCACGTACTGTGCGAGTGCAACTGCTTTGCCTCGCTCAGACTAGAATACTTTGATTCACACACTGTAGAACCTTTGCGGGTCTCCTCTATCACGGTGGAGCAAATTCTCCGCTTCGCCGCGGCTACGGGTCTCTTCAAGACCTGATTCAAACAACTTCATTTGAATCAGGTCTTGGAGAGGCCTGATTATGAGGGTGCACAATATGCCTCTGGCATCGGTGCTAGGGCGGGAGCCCCCTCTTTCAATAATAATAATAATAAGTATTACATCGAGAATAAAAATTACGAAAGTCTCTCTATACACTACAAGTTCAACAAGAGACTGCCAAGAAGTATTCTCGACCAAATTGACTATTTGTATGATACTAAAAAAAACAAGTGTTCAGTGATTATCATTTATGATAGAAGCTACGCCTCGTATTTGCAGGTTTTGCGATTTGTGGAGACGGGACAAGCTACACCTAACAAACGGATCTACACAGTGAAAAGCGCTGAGTTTATTTTGCCTGAATCACCACAGATTGAAGATTTTTCCAAATTGTCATTGGACTTTCTGTTAAGGGCCTTCATCGTCTACTCTTATGGCATTTCTTTTGCAACAGTTGCCGCCACTTGCGAAACATTTTCCGTTCTATTTCAAAAATGAAATAGGCATGCCATCTTAACAAGACTGTGTTCTCATTACAATAAATCTTAACAATTAATCAAAAACAAAAATATCAATTCACGATTTTAATGTATATAACTGTAAATCTAAAATGAATAAATTATCTTTGAAAGTTTAAATTTCAACTAAAAATTAAAACCCTATTGAAATAAAACTGTTTTCACTTTTATAACCACTAATCGCATTATAAATGTAAGTTATTCTTTAAACAGATAAAACGTTGATGATACTTACATGTACTCTAAGTTGAATAAACATATTAAGTTTCATCTTCAATGTTCGTGCTGGCCTTATGTTGGCTTAAGGGACTGTTTGTTTTTTTAGTGCGTCGACTAACGTTTTGCATATTTCGTTCCTCGTTTTTTTAGACTTTGGAACGCCAACTGTTAAAAGACCTGAAAAAACCGTTAATATCCTTTCAGGTATTTCTGTAGTATGACAGAGTACTCAAGCCTGGCCCACAAAACCCGCATAAAAAATAACATGGGAGATAGGGGGTTCATTGATTTCATTTAATTCAATGTATTCCTATTCTAGGGATGCACCGATATGGGTACAGCCGATATATCGGACGATATTATCGGCTCATAAAAAAATATTATTTCTCCATGAATATCGTTTCCAAGAGTAGAATCAACATTATTAGGACCATTTACGTTTTTACTTTGTTTTATTAGAGACATGTGTCACATTTCTTTCGTTTAATGTGGTACCGCTACATATTTTAGCCTTAACCGCCTTCCTTAAAAATGGTGTGGTCTAAGCTAAATCCTGGCTTGGTTTTTAGTAAAAATTCAGCTCCGTTCTTTGTTCAACGAGAAGTAGCGTTAAAAGCAAACTTATGGACCACAAGTGAAAAGTTCAAAAGTGTACATTAGTGACACCAAACGCATTAGAGAGCGTCAGTGACGACTTCGATTGTTTCTGGGAGGTATGGGAAACTAGAGAAACTACTTACTCATAGTCGTGAACAACGGTATAAAACTGAGATTGTGGAAAACCTTGCATTTTTAAAGGGAAATGTTAAATAGTGGGATTAAATTTGTGTCATGTGTTTCAATTAGTATTCATTGAGTACCTTAAAAATTTTCCCGAAAATATCGGTTTTCATGAAGCTGATATTAGCCGATACCGATATCAAAAAGATAGGCCGATATATGGGTCCATCCCTATCCTATTTCATTAAGAGCTTGTAACTATGGTTGCAAAAACAAGGTTTCTAATGGCTTTGACTAAGTATCGAAGGAACCATTATCCCCTACTGCATTTCATTAATACATTAAAATCCTGGAATAAATACGGCATAAGTAATACTCTTCAGAATAAATGTAACATTAACAAAATGATAAGTACACCTAATGCATGCTTTTAGGTGTTCCAGTATACAACTTAAACATGTAAGCAAACTTTTAAAGTGCTTTGATAGGACATAAAACATTTAGCAAAACACTTGGGAAGACATTAAAGCCTTTAGCGACTAACAGCATAATTCCTTGTTCTCATGTTCTATGAAACACGCTTGGGAAAGAAACTCGAATCAAAATTACTATTGAAGACAAAATCCTGGATTTCAGATTCTCGTTGCTACATGTAAGAACTTAAAAATATTCACGGACCAATTGGTAAATAAGCGCTAATTCGAAAGCTTTCATAGAGAATAGTACGGCCACGGAGCTGTATTGTAGAAGGAGTAGAGACTCGTAGCTTCCCCTCTTCTAAAAAAAGCTAGACCTTATTTGTCCAAAAAAAGGGGGTATGAATTTTTACCTTCCCTTCAAACCTAGGCGAGCCCATGTAATCAAGAAAGATGGCCGCGAGCTACGGACGTTGAGGAGCGTTAAGCCTCCGACTACTCTATTACTTTAGGGATATTCTGCGACCCCACTTGCTGACCCCCATTCTGTTTATACGCCATACGACTCTCCATTACGGTTTATACGCCATACGACTCTCCATTACGGTTTATACGCCATACTGGGAAAATCTTTTTAGGGTTTATAGAGAAACTGGACAACCATATTTTCATCCCCCTCCCCCCATTTGTACTGCAGGAAAAATATATTTCAGAGGCGAAAATCTTTTTGGGTTTATAGGGAAAGATATTTTTTTCACCGCTAGATGTCGGTATGGTCAACTCTATTTGATGGAAAAAAGATTTCCTTCGGTATTCGGGTCGTAGAAAGAGACTTAAATAAAGAGAGAGTTTCTTTAAATATTAAGAGAGAGAGAGTTAAAGGGCTAAAAAATAATTGACGTTCCTCTTTCATTCGAAATTCTCTCTTTTCTTAACAATAGAGTATTTTTGGGTTATTTTACTTGACAATAATAGGTTTAGGGAAAGTAATTTATGTGTTGTCAGTACCCAAAGATCACCTTTTATTCGACTAAAGTTTTTATTTTGAATTGAAGGTCCCCCTCTAAATGTAGGCACTTCAACGATTTACTGACAACTAATAATTACCGGTCCTCTTTAATTTTCTTCACTGTTTACATGATGATAAATTTGAAAGAGGCGTATTTTTAGGGGATAGCAATTTATCGCTTATAGGCAACTGTTCCTTTTATACGAAATAATAACGTATTTGCTATTTATTGTTGACATGATTCGAAGAAAGGTACTATTAGGCAATTAATTTTGCCAACTTCAACATGTCAAATCTAGAGTAAGGAGTAGCCGTAGAGGGTGCGAGGGAGGGGTTAGTTATAAGAGAGTATAAATACGGAGTTGAACTCTAGTTGTAGGTAATAGTTTTCCAGAATACGTCTTGAGAAACACGCACCTATCGACAAAAATATTAGAACCTTCCGAAATTATGGACGCGGAAGGTTTGATTTGGTAATTGGAGGAATTAGCCTGTTGTAGGCCTTGGCCTATCAAAAAAAATATATAGATTTAATTTTTTCCTATGTCATATACTATACGTCGATCCTTTGAAGAGTTTTCCATTAGAAATACCAACATTTCTAAAAAACGCGAGTTTCGGAGTTCTAGAAGGGTTCGTAGAAATAATTCGATTTATGAGCGCCGTTAAACTTTCGCCGAAATCTTGCGAAACGTTAGAAGAACTAGAGACTTTACATAGTTTTATACCGCAACCATTCAGATCTTTATACGAACACAGTATAGAAGAAAGACGTTTAGAATTAAATGAAAACTTAACACTCGAGGAAGACTTTATGAATTCGCAGTATGACAGGGATATATTGAAATATCTCGAAGAAAATAACAACAAACTAGAAGCAGACGCGATAGAAGAGGAACCAATGAAATCAACGTGATTGATCCGAGCGATGACGAATCGATTTGGGAAGTTGAACTTTTACCCAGTTCTAGCGAAGAGGACGATATTGCCTACAACCAAATAGGAAGAGGGGTGGAACCTTCTTTGATAAACGAATTACTTTGTTGCCAAATAATAAGTCAGAATCAAAAATACATTGAACAATTTAGATTATACGGAAGAGAATTAGTCGTTAAAATAACGGACGATATAATGGAAGGTATTCGGAATACAGTAGATACTGTTTTGGCCATGGCCGTAAGAGACCGGGGGGGTTTTAAACCTTTCAATTTACTTTGTCACGATCGAAGGGGAATTACCCGTATAGAAAATGCGGATGTATTCTGTTTACCATGTGCCTTGGTTGTCGCGAAAGCGCATTGGGAGTATAAGAATGACAATACCAACGATACGTTTATTAAACGTCATTGGGAAAAGATTAAAAGACCGAGGGTCTCTAATCCGTTACAGAAAGACGAAGCGCTCAAGCTTTGCGTCAAAGCGAGAGTTAGACCTAACAAAGATTGCGGTAGTGCCGAAACCCTCGTTAAATTTCGAAATTGTTTAAATCAGTTTTCCATATTAATATATAAATTCGAAAATAACGTACCGATATTAACATTGGGGGAAATTGACGACGAAAGACCGAGGTTGTTTCTCTTAAACGAAAAAAAATCATTATAACGTGATAACGAACATTAGACCCCTTTTTGGACACGACAGATTTAGTTCCTTATTGGCAATATCAAAATCATCAATGTAACGATTTTTGTTATAGATGCATGAGAGGTAAACTTGGCGTAGGCGAACATCTAAATTGCGACAGTTGTTTAAGAGCGTTTAGGGGCGAGGAATGTTTTCAAAGTCATTTACAAGGCCCTAAACCTCTTTGCGGAAAATTATTCCTCTGTTCGTTATGTTTTAAGGTTATAGATTATAGCAAAAGAAAAGAAAAACATATCTGCGGGGAAATGTATTGCAACGTGTATGGAAAATATCAGGGTCCCGACCATCTTTGTTATATTCAAAAAATCAAAGATACTCAGATTTTAGCTTCGTCCGCGAAGAAAAGACAAACTAACCCCAGTAGCACATGGGCTCCACAGTACAGTCTTTTAACAGTCCGTGTGTTCGCTAGGTGTCCTAAGAACTCGGGACTGATAATACACGTAAACACAAGCCGCAGAGCAATAATGTAAACAGTCCATTATTATTACTAATTTTAAAAATCGGTTGACAGTCCTCCGAATGCTCTAAATTTAGCCGGTTTTGCTTACTCTAGATTATATTAAATCAGGCGCGACCAAGTTTTAGTCTTGTTTTGAAACATTCCGCCGGCTTGACAATATTAAGTCTCGGATTTTCAGTGTTAGTCTGGTTATGAGACAGTCCGCTGGCTTCTCAATTTTAACTCTGGCAAGATCAAGTTTTAATCTTGATATGGGACAGACCGCCGGCTTGACTATATTATGTCTCGCATTTTCAGGTTTATTCTAGTTATGAGACAGTCCGCTGGCTTCTCTGTATTAAGAGTTGAATTTTCATTTTTAGTCTGGTTATGAGACACTCCGCTGGCTTCTCCATTTTAACTCTGGAACGATCAAGTTTTAATCTTTTTATGTGACAGTCAGCCGACTTGACTATATTAAATCTCGGATTTTCAGTTTTAGTCTTGTTATAAGACAGTCCGCCGGCTTCTCTAAATTAAGCCTCGCATTTTCAGTTTCAGTCTGTTTATGAGACAGTCCGCCGGTTTTACTATATCAAATCTCGCTTTTTCAGTTTAAATTTGGTTATGAGACAGTCCGCTGGTTTTACTATGTTAAGTCTCGCATTTTCAGTTTTAGTCTGGTTATGAGAAAGTCCGCCGGCTTCTTCATTTTAACTCTGGAACGATCAAGTTTTAATCTTGTTATGTGACAGTCAGCCGACACTACTATATTAAGCCTCCGATTTTCAGTTTTAGTCTTGTTATGAGACAGTCCGCCGGCTTCTCTAAATTAAGCCTCGCATTTTCAGTTTAAATCTGTTTATGAGACAGTCCGCTGGTTTTACTGTATCAAATCTCGCCTTTTCAGTTTAAGTTTGGTTATGAGACAGTCCGCCAGCTTGACTATGTTAAGTCTCGCATTTTCAGTTTTAGTCTGGTTATGAGACAGTCCGCCGGCTTCTCTAAATTAAGCCTCGCATTTTCAGTTTTAGTCTGGTTATGAGACAGTCCGCTGGTTTTCCTATATCAAATCTCGCCTTTTCAGTTTAAGTTTGGTTTTGAGACAGTCCGCTGGTTTTACTATGTTAAGTCTCGCATTTTCAGTTTTAGTCTGGTTATGAGACAGTCCGCTGGCTTCTCCATTTTAACTCTGGAACGATCAAGTTTTAATCTTGTTATGTGACAGTCAGCCGACTCTACTATATTAAGCCTCCGATTTTCAGTTTTAGTCTTGTTATGAGACAGTCCGCCGGCTTCTCTAAATTAAGCCTCGCATTTTCAGTTTTAGTCTGTTTATGAGACATTCCGCTGGTTTTACTGTATCAAATCTCGCCTTTTCAGTTTAAGTTTGGTTATGAGACAGTCCGCCAGCTTGACTATGTTAAGTCTCGCATTTTCAGTTTTAGTCTGGTTATGAGACAGTCCGCCGGCTTCTCTATATTAAGCCTCGCATTTTCAGTTTTAGTTTGTTTATGAGACTCCGCTGGTTTTACTATATAAAGTCTCGCATTTTCAGTTTTAGTCTGGTTATGAGACAGTCCGCCGGCTTCTCTGTATTAAGAGTGGCGCGTTCATGTTATACTCATGTTTTGAGACAGTGCGCCAGCTTTTCTATATTAAGTCTCGCTCATTCAAGTATTAGTCTTCTTATGAGACAGTTTGCCGGCTTCTCTAGTCTCGCACGTTTAACTATGCAAGAGTATAACTTGAACGCGCCACACTTAATACAAAGTAGCAGGCGGACTGTCACATAACCAGACTAAAACTGAAAGTGCGAGACTTAATATAGAGAAGCCGGCGGACTGTCTCATAACCAGACTGAAACTGAAAGTGCGAGACTTAAAATAGAGAAGCCGGCGGACTATCTCATAACCAGACTGAAACTGAAAATGCGAGACTTAATATAGAGAAGCAGGCGGACTGTCTTATGACGATCGTCATGAGACAGTCCGCCGGCTTCTCTACATTTCAGTATCTGATATCCATTATTAGTATTGTTATTAGATGTTTTAGGTGTCATTTGTTTTTATTTTATTCCTTCAGTCCCTGACTTCCTTGGTTTTATCTTGTAATGAGACATTCCCCTGGCTCTCCCATAATAAGTCTATGACTTCCTTATTTCAGAACTCTAATCAGACAGTCCAATAGTTACGATATATTAAGCTTCGCGCGTGCTAAATTTAGACTTGTAATGGAACACCTGCTGGCTGCCCTATTTTTGAGTTTCCAACGTCGTCGAGCTTGTTGAAAATTATCTGAATTGTATCTATATTATGTCAACGTTTGACTTCTTCAATTTGTTCCGTTTTTCATTCAAAACTTCTGTTATTTTATTTAAATGATAAAAGTTTAAGGAAATGTGTGGTTTCCTTTAATGCCAATGGATAGCGGCATGCTCGTCAAGTGATCACGACTCCCACACTCTACGTGAACGGCCCAAAGTGTAGGATTTCGCTTGAAATAAAGGTTTAGAAAACCCAAATAATAACGAAACCTATTCTCCACTAAAGTTCCTCGATTCTGCTGATGTAAATTTGAACTACAAGCAAAACTTTATTTAAAAATCCATTATATCTCAACAACGAACTGTAACATAATACTTTACCCAGATTTAAATATAAATTTATCTTTATAAGCATGATTTTACAATAATATCAAAGAAAATGTTACGGATTATGGCTAATTTCATCTTTCCCTTATATTTAGATAAGCCTTCAAATCGTTCTAAATCATATCACTTTGCTCCTCTGTTATTATCGGAGATTAAATAGCAATGAACACTTTCGTTAAGTGCAGTCATTTGAAGCTATTTACCATTTTACGAAAGTCGCCAAAAGTTCGGGAGTTCGGTCGAATGGAGCCTCCGAATTAATTTTTCGATCGAATGGTTTGGAACCGTCCATTTACCAGCCAATATCGTGTCCATTTTGCCAGCCAATATCGTGTCCATTTTGCCAGCCAATATCGTGTCCATTTTGCCAGCCAATATCGTGTCCATTTCCCCAGCCGATATCGTGTCCATTATGCCAGCCGATATCGTGTCCATTTCCCCAGCCTATATCGTGTCCATTTCCCCAGCCTATATCGTGTCCATTTCCCCAGCCTATATCGTGTCCATTTCCCCAGCCTATATCGTGTCCATTTCCCCAGCCTATATCGTGTCTATTCGCCAGCCGATATCGTGTCCATTCGCCAGCCGATATCGTGTCCATTCGCAACCGATATCGTGTTCATTCGCCAGCCGATATCGTGTCCATTCCCCAGCCGATATCGTGTCCATTCCCCAGCCGATATCGTTTCCATTCGCCAGCCGATATCGTGCTCATTCGCCAGCCGATATCGTGTTCATTCACCAGCCGATATCGTGTTCATTGGCCAGCCGATATCGTGTTCATTCGCCAGCCGATATCGTGTTCATTCGCCAGCCGATATCGTGTTCATTCGCCAGCCGATATCGTGTCCATTCGCCAGCCGTTATGTTGTCCATCCGCACACCGATTTTGTGTCCATTCGCCAGCCGTTATGTTGTCCATCCGCACACCGATTTTGCGTCTATTCACCTTGCGATTTCATAACCGTTTACCAGTTGATTTCGTGTCCATCCGCTTGCCGATTTTCTGACCGTTTGCTTGCAAATTTCGTGTACTCTAGACAACAAATTTTGTGTCCACTAGACTACCAATTTTGAGTCCATTCGCCAGCTGATTTTCTGACCGTTTGATTGCAAATTTCTTGTCCATTCGCTTACCGATTTTGTATCTATAAAGTGCATTTTGCAATCAACCGTAGTAAACGTTGGGATAGCAAGACACTTATCTGGGCGGACATTTCGCACTATAGGGTAGGGTCTAAAGTCACAAATCAGGCGGTCCAAAAAACCGTCCCGCTGGTTAAAATTCGTACTGTCCCCGCACTTGATTTTTGTTGCAGGGGAATATACCGAGTTTCGTCTTCGTGTTTTTCGACATAGAATCTATACAAGTAAAACGGTATGAAGAAGACGGTAAAGAGAAAGGATTCGAATATCAAGCGATATTACTTATTAGCCAAATTGTTTGCGAAAACTGCGTCGAAGAAATAAATTTAAGATTTTGCACGTTATGCGGTCAATTTGGAAACAGAGAAAGAAAATTCGCGGGATCGAATCCTATACACGGTTTTATAGAGTACCTAAGAACCATGGCCGACGTTAAAAACGTCGTTATAATTAGCCATAACGGTAGTAAATACGACCAGCAATTTTTGTTAAGAGAAATATTGGGGTGCGACGAAAATTGGCAGACGGAATTAATCGTGAATGGAACCGAGGTATACCAGATCAAACTTTACAATTTAATTTTCTTGGACTCGTACAAATTCGTCCCAGTAGCTCTGGCTAAATTTCCCGCCACTTTCGGCTTTAGAGAGGACTAGCTGTTACCCGCGGCGTCGCTCGCGTGTAATAAGAGCTTCCATCAAAATGATGTAAAGAATGGGTAGATTTTACTGATGACTAATAATTTTGTAGCACCCTAGGAGCGAAGGCACTCGGCGCTGCCCGTCCGCCCGTCGGGACATTTTTTATTACTTTTCATGCGGACATTATTCTATAAAGAGGGGTTTTTAAGTTTTTGGTCGCCATTTAAGAAGATGGCAACAAATCGAAACCAGTGTAGTAAATATTTGCGAAATCGGTTGAAACGCGCGGACTTTGTTGCATAAGGAAGGTTTTTTACATTTCTGGGCGCCATTTTTTAAGATGGCGGCGGATTGGAAAAATCTTTCTTAGTACGCGCCTACTACTTATGAGTAACGTTCCTGCAAATTTTCAGCCTTCTAGGGCAAGCGGTTTGGGCTGGGCGTTGATTATCAGTCAGTCTGTCTGTCAGTCAGGACTTTGATTTATATAGATATAGATGACGAATCTAAGGGCTATTTCCCCCACTTTCTTTTTAACGTAGTTGATCATAATTTCGACATTAACAATCAAGAACAGACTAAATACGTCATAGAGAAAGGATTACCCCCTAAAGAAACCTACGGATGCGAAAATTATACCTCGAAAAATTACGAATCGTTTCTTAAATGGTATAACGAAGAAACCCAATCTGAAAATGGTTTTAATTTTTTAAAAGATCTTAATAAATATTGCTCGAATGACGTGACTATCTTAAGAAAAGTTTGCATCATATTACGTAAACTTTTAGTTGATAGAATCGGTGTAGATCCTTTTCGATGCGGGGCGGTGACAATGCCAGGGGTAGTCACGTCTATCGCAAAACCTTTTTAAAAAAAGATACCATAGGTATAATACCCAAGAATTTATACCGCCTTAAATAAAATCAATCTCGCGTGGCGATTGAATGGTTAGTACGGTTAAGCCATAAAAGAAACATTCCTATTCAGTCGGCGTATACGGGTTAAGAAGCGAGAGTCCTTAATATGAAAGTAGACGGGATGCACGAGAATGAAGTGTTTGAATTTTTCGGATGTTGGTTCCACGGGTGTAAAGTTTGCTTCCCTTTAAATAGACATAAACCTATATCGGGTGATCCGGGCCAAACTTTAAATACTAGATGGATTCGAACGATGAAAATAATTAACAAGCTGGAATCGTTAAATAATATAAAATTGACAACGATTTGGGAATGCGAGTGGAATATAGAAAAGAAAAATAATCCCAAAATTGACGAGTTTCTCTCGAACGAGAACTTATTAACTAAAATTAAAGAACCATTGAATCCTAAAGATAGTTTTTTCGGAGGTCGAGTAAATACTTAGAAAACATTCCACGAAACAAGGGGTACTGAACAGATTCACTATTTAGATTTCACATCTTTATATCCCTATGTAAAAAAAATGTAAAAAGAACGTATTAGGTCACCCCAAAATATTACTCGAGAATATACGCGACATTTTTGAATTTGAAGGGTTACTAAAATGCGAAGTTTTGCCCCCGTCTAGCCTATACCATCCAGTTCTTCCGGCTAAAATTAACAATAAATTAGTTTTTACATTGTGTTACACTTGTTGCAAAACTAAAAATCAAGAGGAATGTAATCACGAGCCTCACGAAAGTCAATTAAACGGTACGTGGTTTATTGACGAACTTAGGCACGCGGTTAATAGAGGTTACGTGATTTTAAAAAAGATCGAAGCTTGGGTCTATGAAATAACCGAATACGATAAAGTCACGGGAAAGAGGGGATTATTTCAAGAATATATCGATACCTTTTTAAGATATAAAACCGAGGCTAGCGGTTTTCCATCAAATTGTAACACCGAACAAGAGAAGCGAGAATACGTTAAAAATTACAAATTAATGGAAGGTATCGATTTGAATCTAGATAATATTAAGAAAAACGAGGGGTTAAGATCATTGGCAAAATTTATGCTTAATTCTTTATGGGGAAAATTCGCGCAAAGAACTGTTTTAACCAAAACGGAAGTGTTGAAAACTGGTCGTGAGTTATTCAAATTATTATTAAATCCCGAAATCGAAGTTAGAAGTATTATGACTATAAACGAAAAGACGCTTCTAGTTAAATATATACCCACCGAAGGAAACGAAATTGAACACAAACACACGAATGTAGTAGTCGCCTCGTACACTACCGCAATGGCGAGACTACATTTACTCGAGTCTTTAGAACAAGTTGGTCAAGCCTGCTATTATTGCGACACTGACTCATTACTGTATTTATCCCCTAACGGAGACCCTTT
This sequence comes from Phalangium opilio, assembly GCF_054372755.1. NCBI lineage: Eukaryota > Metazoa > Arthropoda > Arachnida > Opiliones > Phalangiidae > Phalangium > Phalangium opilio. The sequence goes on from NW_028324167.1 coordinate 1,695,199, forward strand.
ATTACCTACGGGAGATTATTTGGGACAACTTAAAAACGAATTAGAATGTTTTGGCAAGAACGCGTATTGTCAATTATTCGTAAGTGGAGGTCCTAAAAATTATAGCATGACAATACTCGATCCTGACTCGGGGAAAAAATATAATATTACTAAAGTGAAAGGATTTAGTCTCGATATAAATTCGGAGAAAATTATAAATATAAAAAACCTTAAAGCCTTTTTAGGCGTAGAAATTGAAGAAAATGAAAATACTGATTTTAAAATACGTATTCCGAAACAAATTAGAAGATTACCAAATCATATTGTTGTATCTCGCGATGAAACTAAAGTATACAGAGTTATTTTAGATAAAGTAAGAATTTTACCTAACAATTTCGAAACTGTACCATACGGTTTTAAACTTTAAAGGAATGTAAGTTTAAAATGTGAAATAAAAGCGCAATTTACAAATTTAAAGTGTTTTATTTTCTTTTTTTAAAAAACAAACAATTTTTTATAATTTTTTTAGAATTAACGCATTAAAAACTTTTAAAAGTAATATTTTGATTTTTAATAAAAATTTGTATTAACAAGAAAATTTTTTTTAAGAAGCATCAAAACATTAAAAATTAGTGTTTTTTAATAATAAAAGGCATTAAAAAAATTAATATTTTTTAATGCAATGCGCCAGGATGCAAAAGAGGCTTTCAAATAAACATTCGTCAAGCTGGCCATGGCGAATGGTTTGACGAATGTTTATTTGTAATATTTGCATCCTGGCGCGAAAGCCGCGAAGCTGGATCATTTCCAATTGGGAGCTAATCGGGAAAATAAGAAAAAAAATAAGGAACTAATATTAAATCCAGAGGGGGCAAAAAAATATATGTGAAACTTACGCGAAGCCTTTACAATTGTTAGACTGATAAAAAAGGAATTTGGGGAAAACACGTTATAGCATAAAAAAAAGGTTTCTAAAGATATTTAAACTAAACAAAATTAATTCTTACTTTTGGTTGTTATCGACCTTATTATGGTCAATAAGGCGGTTTAGTTGGGACGAGAGCGAATCCACATATTCGTCGTCGTTGATGAATGGTCTTAGACCAGTGAGATACGTCTCGAACTGCGTTTTGACACTAGATGAAAAAATAATTTAAACATTTTGGAGCGCGTGATTGATGTGAGGACGCGCGTGTGATTGTAATTCGGATTTATGAAATAAAAAAAAGTTTAATACATACATGTCGGAATGGCAATTTAAACTATCAACTGTTGGACCGGGTCCATTAACCCATGGCGTTAGCGTAAAATCAACATTATTTTGATCATCGGTTGATGATGGTGATGGTGGAGAAGGGAAACCGTTTAATGGAAATAAAGTTTCTAGGTCGTGAAAAGGCGAGGGTGAAAATGGCGTATCAACGCCGTGCAAAAGACTATGAGAGAGAGAATAAAAATTAAACAAAATCGCAATAAAGGTAATAGTATCATATTACTTACCAATCTGGTCCAGCAGAACATCGTACGTTTCGATCCATTTTCTTTTAGATTGTCTTCTTTTAACCGCTAAAATTTTGCTCTTAACTCGTGTTGGGTCAAGTCAAAAATGATGGTCCCGAAATAGGCCTAAATGCTCTTTATATTTAGAGAAGAGGGATAGTAAAAAAAGGGTTTTCCAAAATCATATGGTCTTTTTGACCACCGATGAAGTTTATTTAGGTGTTAGAATAAAGGACCAGTACGTAGTTAACATTGACATGAATGAATGGGATTCCTAGTAACAACCCCTCATCTCTTTACTTTTGGGATTTTAAGTTAGAGATTATGGTTGACGATGTAACCACTCCTACCCCAAAAGAGAAAGTTGTCAATTTTTTTTCTCCAAAGGGTATAGGGTATTTTTAGGTAAGAATTTTTGTTGAAAATAGAAGAAACAGCCCCCTACATTATATGTAGGTCAAGAAAAGTTTGTCAGCTTAATGATAACGTTGGTGGTAAAGGTTAGAGCAGAGGAAGAATTTAGTAAATAGTCAAGAAGCAGATGTCTTTTTTTTCTTTACAAAATACTTTAAAAAAAATTATTTTTGGGGGTGAGGGGGGCGACCTCCTACCGCGGCGCGCGCGCGTAAATTCCGCGTAAAATTAATTTTCCGCGCGCGTTTAAAATTAATTTTCCTCGCGAGCGCGCGAACGCGTTAATTATTTATTTAATAGCATTTCTTATTTTTGATTCATTCGTATTTATATAAAGTTCGAAGTAAGACGTATGATAATACCTTTCGAACATCCAGCATCGATATTGTTAGCCGGTAGTTCCGGTAGCGGTAAAACAGTATTCTGTTATAGAATTATTAAAGAATGAGAATATATGTTTAAACCTAAAATTGATCAAATTGATTATTATTATTCGGAATGGCAACCTTTTTATGACGATATGAAAAGTAATAGTAATATTAATTTTATTCGTGGATTACCGGACGGTTCTAAAAATATTTTAATGCTAATTGACGATTTAATGAGCGAAAATAAAAGTACTTTAATAGCCGATATATTTACTAAATATAGTCATCATAGATCTATATCGGTTTTATTTTTAGTACAAAATTTATTTCATAAAAATATAAGAGAAATATCTTTAAACTCTAAATATATTATTTTATTTAGACAAATTAGAGATAAAATGCAAGTCAATTTTTTATTCAAACAAATCGATCCCTATCATTGGAAATTTATTCAAGAAAGTTACAAAGACGCTACCAAAAATCCTTATTCTTATTTATTATTCGATTTAACTCAAAATTGTCCCGAGGATTGGAGAATTAGAACTAATATTTTCCCGAATGAAAAAATTACTATCTACGTTCCTAAATAAAAGAAAATAAATTTCGATACCTAGCTTCATTTTTAAGATGGCTATGAAACGTAAAAGACCTTCTTCGAAACGACGAAGGAAAGGAAATTTTTGTCAAAGTTTAGCTAAAAAGAATATACACTTAATTAAAACTTTAAGTAAATTAAAAAGAAATCAACGTTTAGGTCTTTTGAAAAACGCCGATAAAGAACTCTAAGCGAAGTCGCGCTTAATACCCTTAACGGAAATCTCGAATTAAGTTCGAACAATTTTAAAAAATTATCTAAATATAAAAATAAATTTAGAAAAATCGCCGATAAAAAAAATAATTGGAAATTAAAAAGATCCTTATTAATTAATAGAAAAGGCGGAGGGATCTTTTCTTTGCTTTTACCCTTGGCCGCGTCTGTTATTGGATCTTTATTTAGTTCTAGAAAATGAAATTCGCTAAAAAATGACTTTAGTACCCTACGAAAAACTCGAATCGTCTCCGGTTTCCAACGACGTCAATACGTTAACTAATTTGGAAAATGATATGCGCGAAATAATTAACAACGTTAATTTAGACGATAAAACTAAATGGGTTTTATATCAACAATTATGGCAAAGATATCAAACGACTAAAAATCCTCAAGAACATAATTCTTTACAACCTGGGATTAATTTATTTTCTATGGAATATAGATCATGCGCGAAAGATATTTTAAATTATTTGTCGACTAACGAAAGAAGAGTAAAGTGGTCTGATAAAGACGGATCCGTTTTTATAGACGATCCTCGAGTATTAAATAGCGATATTAGCGAATTAGTTTATTACGCTATTAAATATTTCGACGAAGGAAACGTTTTATTATCCCCGCCTATTGGATGGAAAGAATTCGAAACATTTGTCGAAAATTACGTTAAAAAAACTAAACCATTATTTCTTCAACAACAACAACCGACACCACCACCACCACCACCACCACCATCAACACCCCAATCATTTCAATTAACAACAACTCCGAGTTCGTTACCGATTAAAAAAAGACTTAGAAATAAAACTACTACCGCAACAACGCCGAATAGGTCAATTTTAAAACCTAAAAGAAAACGCGTTCTTCCTATAACCCCGGGAATAAAAAAGAAAAAAATTAACAAAGGAGTAGGAGTATGGGAGGCTTATCGAACAATCAAGAAAAATCCTTAAACGAAATCTATTTCGACGTTTCGCATCCCGCTTCATTTTCGAGTATCGAATCTTTATATAAGGCCGTAAAAGATAAAGGAATTTCGAGAAAAAATGTACGCGAATTTTTAGAAACTTCGGGAGCTTATACTTTACACATAACTCCTTTAAAAAAATTTCCTAGACGTAAAATACTCGTTTTTAATATCGGCGACAGATTCGAATTGGATTTAGTCGATATGAAAACCTATTCTCAATATAACGATAATTTCAATTATTTTTTAATGGGTATAGATTGTTTCTCTAGAAAAGGTTTCATTGTGCCTTTAAAGCGAAAGACGGCAGACGAAGTATTAAAAGGTTTAAAAATTATGTTCTCTCCGGATAAAAGCAATTCGCCTCGCAAAATCTATTTCGATGCGGGTAAAGAGTTTGTTAATTTCAAAGTCAGAAAGTTTCTTAAAGAAAGAAATATTAAATTTGACACGATGACTTCCGAACCTCACCACGCCCCTTTCGTAGAAAGATTCAATAGAACGATTAAAACACGAATGCTTAAATATTTCACCCATTATAATACTTACAGATACATCGATCAAATTGATAATTTTCTTAACGCCTATAATTCGGCTTATCATTCGAGTATTAAAATGGCTCCGAATAACGTCAACCCTACCAATATTTTAAGAGTTTATAAAAATATTTATAAAAAAGACCAGAAAACGAAGAAAATAATCGTTAAGACTCTAAAATTTCAATTGGGGGACTACGTACGCGTGTCGAAACTGAAATCGGCCTTCGCTAAAGGGTACGAAGGAAACTTTTCGATCGAAGTATTTAAAATTGTCGGTATTTTAAAATCGAGAGTTCCTCATTTATATAAATTGCAAGATTTGGAAGGTTCAGATATAAAAGGGTATTTCTACAGTCAACAACTCATTAAATGCTCCAAGCCTCGTAGCTTCAAAATAGAATCTATTCTCAAGAAAAGAAAACGTAAAGGAAAACTAGAATATTTCGTGAAATTTTTAGGTTTACCCAAATCTCAAAATTCTTGGGTGTTAGCCGAAAATGTCGAACAAATCGGGATTTTACCTGACGCTACCGAGTGATTCCTCTATGGATTTTTTCCCTTCGAACAAAATCTCGTCGTATATTACAAAATTACCTAATCCTATTAATTTAGAAAGTTCCGATCAAAATTGGGAAGTACCTTTAGTAGAAATTATATATACAAACAGTTTCTATAACGTTTTAAAAGAAAACGAAAAAGAAAAACTCGCGAGGAAAAAAGAAATACATTCAAAAGCTTGCAAACGAAAGAAAGAAAAAAAATCAAAAAACCTCTCCCTTCTAAACGCCTTTCTGTTACCACCACCGCCCCTCCTCCACCCCGGGAAGTCGTTGACAGTTCCGAGAAAAAGGATGGGGGGAAGCGAAAAAGAGAAAAAAAGATCAAGAAGTTGATGAAGAAGAAGTTCACGTTTATAAATACTACGTGGAGGATATTAGGTCTGGAAATTTTCAATCTCTAGATCATATATTGCAAGTTATTAACAATACCGAAATATGTAATTCGGCATTTATAAAATTAATTCACGATGGAATTAGCGGTCACGTAATAGTAAAACAGAAAAATAAAGAATCTATCGACTCGACGGCTTTTTTAAGTTTAAGTCGTCATTTGGCGGATATTTTAGGATTCGTCGGTAATAAAAATATACAGGGCACAAGCCAATATCCGGCGCGTCTTAATTTTCACGTACCTTCCGAATTATATATTTATACGGATATTGTCGAAAACGAAATTGTCGGTAATTCGACAGTGCCTTTATTGAGAATCGTACCCGTGGATTATTATAATAATAAACACGGTTCTACGATCGTCAAAACATTCGATTCCCCTCATTATATCCCCTTATCCAAAAATATTTCGATACGATAACCATAGATATAAGGAATCATCTTGGACAAAATGCCCCATTTCAATTCGGGACTTTGTCTTGTAAATTACATATAAAATGCGTCGAACAGCGGCGATAGAAAATAAAAACCATCAGCAATGTTATTATAATACTTATTACTTAAATCAAGCCCAAACGGGTCAAGGGGTTATAAATAGCGTATATCTGGGAAGACCGTTTCAAAGGGGCTATGGGGGACAAACCGGATTTGGTATTGGTATTGGGGCTATACTGGCCAGATTCGGTAGATACGTCGCCCCTTTTCTAGTGAAAGGAGCAAAGTTTGTTGGAAAACAATTAATAGGAACGTCTCAAAACGTTTTAAGCGACGTAGTTAAAGGCGAAAGTCTTAAAGAATCCGTTAAAAGAAGAGCTACCGAAACGTTAGAAAATGTTAGAAAACAATACGGATCTGGTCTTAAAAAAAGAAAAACTACTAAGAAAAAAGATAGCCTAAAGAAGAAGAAGAAGAAGAAAAACACTATAAAACGTCGTGTCAAGAATCATTTGAAATCAGTTGAAAGAAAACTAGCGTTTAAGACGCCACGTGATATTTTCTCCAAATTTTAATTAAAAAAAAAAAAACAAATTAAAAATGGCTGAAGGAGTTTTTTCGGAATTGGACATACATACAATTCCTCCAACGCAAACGTCTGTCGAAAATATAAAAACTATCGCTGTACAACCTTTAACATCTCTGAAGGAGATCAACCTATCGAATTTGATTGCCCAGGTACGGGTAACGAATATACCGATACTTCTTTAATAATGTTATACACTCGAAATAAAATAACCGATGAAAATGGTGGTGATATAGGCGATACGGATAACGTAGGTCCGGTAAATAATTTCGGACATAGTCAATTTGAAAGAGTAGATTTATACGTCGGAGATTGTCTCGTTACGGCTTCCGCTAATATGTACGCCTTTAACGCCTTTATATCTACTATAACGACTTACGGTTCCGACGCTATGAACTCTCATTTACAAACGGCTATGTTTTATAAAGATACTGCCGGGAAAATGGATTCTCTAACGGAAAACCAAGGATACCTAAAAAGAAAATCGTTTTGCGCGAAATCTAAAGAATTTGAAACATATTTCGCTCTTTGTTCGGATTTTTGTAACGTTTCAAAACTCTTAATTAATGGTGTAGGGTTAAGATTGAAACTTTATAGAGCCAAATCTTCGTTTTGTTTAATGGGGCCTGACGGAAAAGTGTATAAAAACGAAATAGTCGAAGCTATTCTGTACGTTCCTAAAGTTCAAGTCGCTCCTAAAATAATATTGGCACAAGAGCACGCCTTAAGTGTCAAAGCGGCTCAATACGCTTTCACTCGCACCGAAACGGAAGTTTTCACAATTTCTCCTAACATATTAACTACTTCTATCGAAAATATATATTTAGGACCCAACCCTAATAGGTCTTTAGTATGTTTCTTAGATCACGAGGCGTATAATGGGTCTTTCTCGAAAAACCCTTTAAATTTTGAAACTTTCGGACTTAATTATATAGCGTTTTTTGGAAACTCTGAACAAATACCTTCCAAACCTTTAAGACCTGACTTTGACAAGGGGCTGTACGTACGATCTTACTATACTCTTTTCAGCGGCTCTGACATACACTATAGTGACCAAGGAGTAAACATTAGTTTCGAAGAATTTGCAGCTGGTTACGCCATATTCTGCTTCGATTTAAGTCAAGATAATTCCGCTAGTCAAACAAATCATTGGAACCTTGTTCGACAAGGGCAGCTGAGGCTAGAACTAGGATTTAAAAAGGCTCTCGCGAAAACACTCAGTTGTATCGTATTTTCGGAATTCTAAACTTTGCTAGAAATTGACAAGAATAGAAACGTCTCTATTGTTAGTTAAACACAATGAATGCCCAAGAAATAACGACTATTTTAAAGAATTATAAACATTTCAAAGGGGTTTACCCTAGTGACATGTTACCGAAAATAATAGAAAATTACCCTTCTTCGGTAATAGTAAATTTAGATCCTAAAAGGGCTGAAGTCTTTCATTGGATCGCTATCTACTTTGATGGACGTAAAAACGCCTACTACTTCGATTCACTAGCTATTGGGAATGTAGTACTATCAATCAGGATATTTGTCAAAACGAATTCTTCTAAATGGTCTTATAACAAAAGAAGACTACAATCCTTATCAAGTTCATCTTGCGGACCCTTTTGCATCGCCTATATTTTACATAGATCTAAGAAAAAAAGTTCCGCCTCTTTCATGAAAAAATTCAAGAAAGATCCTTTGAAAAACGAATTTATTATATCCAAAATGTTTAAAAGCATTATTTCTACCAAACCAAAAGATGTTCGACAGTAATTACTATAGTTGAGAGGGTATTATTAGCATTAATCTTCGCACCACTTTTGTTTTCTCGGGTAGTATAAATAGGACCTATCCCTATTGGGACTATTCGCACTCTTCAACTAGAACTACGCTGGTACGGATCTTCATTTTTTCTCCGACAATATGTCTAAATCAGTCGTGGTAGAATTCGACTATCTTTTGGGAAAAACTAAAGAAAATAAGCGTCCGTCGTTTATACCTAAAGAATTGGCCATCGCTACCGTAGAATCAACACCCTCCGTCATTTCATGGACCTTTAAATCGCCGTACGATGAATACCACGTAGACCCCGATAACCGAAGAACCAATTTTTATACTACCAGATACATCCACGGCATTTCTTTCCGAGATAGTGACGTACCTTCTCATAGACTATCGGCATGCTTTAATTACGCAACGCGAGACGTTGCTACCTATTTTTCTAAAGGAAAAGAAAAATGCGCGTTTTTAGAAGAAAAGTTTAATATTAAAGACGTTATTGATTTAAACGAAATTGGTTGCCTAAGGCAACGGAAATTGAACTACGAAATACAAAGATAGCATAGTTTTTGTCATTTTCCTTTCCCCGAAATTGATAAAGGAACTTTAGCTAGAGCGGGCTTTTATTATTTGCATTATGGTGATCATGTACGTTGTTTTCACTGTAACGGTATTTTAAATAACTGGATGAAAATATCCGACCCTTTCGAAGAACATTGGAAACAATTTCCTACTTGTAAATTTATAAAAGGATATCCTACAAATAACATACCGAGAATACCCGATGTACCTATCGAAAACCCTGAATCTACCGTTACTAAAAGAAAGAAGATGGAAGGACGTCTTAAGAAACTTAATTCGAAATTTTATCTTAGTAAAACGCTTTATCTTACATTCGGTCTCGTCGATGATATGGAAATTGAACTTTTTCTTAGAAGAAAAACTCATATTAAAGGATTTCCTTTACCTCTCGAAATCTGGAAACATTTTATGGACAAATGGAATGATATATATCAATTATTAACTTCGAATCCTGATAGAAAATCTAAAGAATTTTCCATTTTAGAGGATAAGAAGAATCAGAGTTATATTAAACTTCACGCGTCTTTAGACGGTATAATTTTTACTTTTCAAGATATCGAAGACTTTAATTTTAAAATATCACCCAAAGTAGTCCTAACTTTAAACAGACAAATACCTAAAATAACGAAACATTTAGAACTTTTAAAGGCTAATACTTTATCTCTGGAATGCATGATTGAAACTGTATACGATATTCTTTTCAAACTTAACAAATATTTATTCGAAGACGAACCGTACATACGTATTCTCGAATCATTCTACGAAAACTTTGATGAACGTGTTCTCGAATCATTCTACGAAAACTTTGATGAACGTGTTCTCGAATGATTCTACGAAAACTTTGATGAACGTGTTCTCGAATCATTCTACGAAAACTTCGATGAATTAATTAATTATATTATGAATTATATTACCCCTACTGAAATCATTCTTAAATTTAAAGAAAACCTAGAAAAGAAAAAGTGCATGTGTGCTTTAAAACCATTTAATCTTTATAACTTAATTTCCAAACAAAAATATTTTAAAACTTGATTGGAAAAAGATTTGTAAAATCTTGTAAAAATAAAATTTTTAAAAAAACATATATTAGGGCTTTGGTCATATTGTTTTCCTACTACAACGTACCCTTTTAAATAATATCCGAAAAGAACAAATCTGATCTTAAAGAGGACCCCTCTCGACTCGAAGAAAATCTTTTTTTCTCTCAAATAAAGTTGACCATACCGACATCTAGCGGTAAAAAAAATATCTTTCCCTATAAACCCAAAAAAGAGTTTCGCCTCTCTAAAATATATATTTTACCTGTAATATCAAATGAGGGGAGGGGAGGGGTGGATGAAAATATGGTCGGCCAGGTTCCCTATAAACCCCAAAAAAGATTTTCCCTATAATACCAAATGGGGGTCGGCAAGGGGGGTCGTAGAAAAAGAGTACAAAATGGGGGAGGGGAGGGAGTTTTCCCTATAATACCAAAGGGGGTCGCGGGGGAGATCCTTTCCCTGCTTGTTCCCATCAGTAACTAATTTGGTACTGAAAAATCTGATTTTTCAAAAAGTTTGGGAAAGTGTTCCAAGATAGTGCTACTGACCATACAGTCGTTTGAGTGTAAATTTTACAGTGTTCATTCAGTTTTTTACGGTAAATTCTTAGAGTGCACTGCATGTGTGGCATCAAGATCTAAATATTTCAGAATTGGAAAGTTGGGTTTTTCATTTTCAATTCGCATAGTAATAATAATCGTAAATTGATATAAATATCAATTTTAGAATGATTGGGGTGAGCTAAACATTTTATTGGCATTTTGCCTTCAGAAATGTAAGGCATTCCCGGTACATTTCCATGATGTATGGAGAATTGAAGAAGAGTATGTGTAAGTTAAAGTATATTTAATCCGTTAATGTTATACTAAATAATCCTCATTCATTGCTCTTGAGAACAGAACTTGACAGACACCAACCACTATCGTTAGGGCTTTCATATATTTTTTTAACATCTAAGACTTGCAATTGGTAGGAATTTTTTATCTATTTAGTTTACGAGAGAGATACGATGCGTGTCACAGATAAAAATACTTCTCGTATCATAACGGTAAGATGGCTTTATTTAAAAAAAGCACAGTAGAAAAAAGATGAAAAAATAAGTATTACCACAAATTTTAATCATTAACCACCCAAGGGGGAAATCAATTTAAACAACTATCTATGTGACAGTTTCTCGCTTCGTTTGTGGCTCGAGGCAACGTGGAGGACTAAGAAACCTTTTAGCTACTGAAAACCAGCTTGAGCTTAGAGATTCAGCAATTCTCGTTGAAGTCTTTTGAAACGTCTTCTACAGACTTTTGAGTCGAAGAACAAGCTCTTTGCTGATGTTTCACCTAAATTGGTTTGTGGATAGTCTAACCATACAATATACTAAAGCTACGGGCAATAACTCTATAAAAATGTGTCATACATTGAAAATGTTTCTTAATTCTTCTAAGTAGGTATATTAAGTTTCCTGTCCGGATTGAATATTCAATTCTATTACACATCCTGGGTTGACGCGGTAGCAGTGGTGTTTAACATTCAGACAATTAATACACTATTTATTTGATAAGGCTATTTTTAACACAATTGATCACAAGCTTATAATGTTTAATTAATAACCAACATCCTATAGATTCTAAATTTCCACGTTCTCATAGGAAACATACAGGGTGTTTCTGATAAGCATGTCATAAATTAAAGGGTGTGTTCTTTGGGTCAAACTGATTGAAAAGTGACAAAGAACATGGGGTCTGCAACGCTTAGTTTCGGGAGGTACGGGCCCCAAACATTGACCCCCAAAACGCGAAAAATGTCACAAATGTGGAGTAAGACATATCAGCTTGCTCATCTTGTTTTGACAATTCCAAATTTCCCATACCCTCCCATCTTAGAATTCTAATGAGCCATTTTCTAGCAGAAGCGTATTGTTAAAGGTAGATGTGTGCAAGGACTGGTCAATAAAAGTTGGTTCAAAGTGACCAACAAAGAAGAGTTTCCAGTTAATGTATCATCTATTCGTACATGTACAAAGTTAGCAGCCGTTTTAGAGGTATTGTTCGAAATGCCCACCATTAGCATTAATGCAAACATGTGCCCGTCTAACGAACGATTCTTGAACATGTTGAAAGATGCCTGGTGTGTTTCGGATTGTTTCACACCCTTCAAGTAGTCGTTGTCGCAAGTCGTCCACATCAAGGACTTCACTCTTGTACACCAAGTCCTTGAGATGACCCCAAACGTAGAAATCACACAGATTCAAATCGGGAGATCTCGACGGCCACGCAACTGGTCCTCCTCGTCCAATACACCTCAAAGGAAACCCACATGCAACAACTGTTAGGAGTCACCAAGTTCAATAAATGTGTGGTGCGGAATTGTCGGCTCACATTTATTAGGGCCTCATTTTCTACCACCCAGACTAAATGGCGAGGCATATCTCAAGTTTTTAAGAGACACTTTACCGCAACTACTTGAGGACATACCGTTATTATTGCTACGTGACATGTGGTTTATGCACGACGGGGCGCCACCACACTTCAGCCGTATGGTTCGAGAACATCTCGACGCTACATTTCCTTTGATGTGTATTGGACGAGGAGGACCATTTGCGTGGCCGGCGACGTCTCCCGATTTAAATCCGTGTGATTTCTACCTTTGGGGTCATCTCAAGGACTTTATGTACAAGAGTGAAGTCCGTGATGTGGACCACTTGCGACAACGAATACTTGAAGGGTGTGAAACAATCCGAAACACACCAGGCATCTTTCAACATGTCCAAGAATCGTTCGTTAGATGGGCACATGTTTGCATTAATGCTAATGGTGGGCATTTTGAACAATACCTCTAAAACTGATGCTAACTACGAATAAATGATAGATTAACTGGAAACTCTTCTTTGTTTGTCACTTTGAACCAACTTTTATTGACCAGTCCTTGCACACTTCTACCTTTAATAATTCGCTTCTGCTAGAAAATGGCTCATTAGAATTCTAAGATGGGAGGGTATTTGAATTGTCTAAACAAGATGAGCAAGCTGATATGTCTTACTCCAAATTTGTGACATTTTTCACGTTTGGGGGTCAATGTTTGGGGGCCCGTACCTCCAAAACTAAGCGTTTCAGACCCCATGTTCTTTGAAACTTTTCAATCAGTCTGACCCAAAGAACACACCCAGCAATTTATGGCATGCTTATCAGAAACACCCTGTATAAGGCTAGGAAAGGTCTTTAGAGTCTTTTTTACTTGGAGATGTATTATTTAGTTTTCCCCATCTGGTTAATACTTATTTTTAAATAAACATTTCAATACCCAGAGTTCATCTTTTAACACACACGAGCAAATAATATATCCAAGCACGAATACATGGTGTTGATAGTATTAGTATAAAATGTACAACCGATAAAAGTAACAACCGTTCTATTCTGATTTAATGATATTATTAAATTATTTACAGGAACTTGACGTTCAGAGTTTTAATGGAAAAGGTACGTAAGCCATTAATTTCCCGATCATAAGTAATAAATGAAAACGTGCCTTTGATAGAAAACCCTAAATATTAAAATTTGTATAAGCTGATGTAACGGATATTCAAATTTTTAGTTTTAAAGGCATTATTATACAACATCTATTACTTGAAGGAATTATTTATCTTCTTTTTTTCCACCAAAATATTTTTCAACATAATCAAAAGTACCATTAGTATTCTATGTACATGTTTTTTCTCTGAAATGTAGTTCTTGGAGCAAAATGGGCTCCTCGTGAATAAAGCTAAACCATAGGTTCTGGTGGATTATTATTAATGAAATAAATTTTTTTCGGAGGCTTCATTTTCCCTTAAGTATTCTAGAGGGTCAGTTAGCCCATCTAGATAAGAGCTTACACCCTCCCGAATAATTAAAAAAAGTTTTGCTGTCCCCTTTGAACATTTAGCGTTAGCACGCACCACGCTCATTTTCACGTTTGGACAAACCTTTTGGAAAATCGTGAACTACGCACGAGGTTTATTCAAAAACTTTAAAATGTGCTACGCCTATTTCGCTTTTCTTTACCCAAAGTAGGGTTATCGTTTTTGTTATGTGTAATTTTAAGCCATTTCTTATAACTTAGTTATGGTAAAGCGTTAAATAAATTTTCTATATTGGTCATTCAAAGCAAGCACTTGTATCGTACTGTAATAACGCAATGTCAGGTTTCTGAGGTCTCCCATGAGCAATGAATTATTCACCGTAAACGGTTCACTGGTCTCCAAAACAATAAGCGCAACATTTAGTGAAAATTGTTTGTAATAACGAAGAATATTTTATAAGTGCATGAAAACTTGGGTCTCTTAACGGTTAGGTCTCTGACCCTGTAACGCCTTCTACCGTCATAAGAGCAAACAATGCAAGCGATAGACAATGAAAGAGCTTTTGCTATAGAGAATAGGGGTCACTAGACTCTGTGGCTGTGGCCTTGGACAATTTTTTCGCACTCCGAATTCACCGAAAACAAAATAATGAATGTTTTGAAAAGAAAGGCAATTGAAAAATTTTAAAGTTTTAACTTTTTAATTGAGAAACCGGTAGCGGAAAATACAGAAAATTTTAGCTCGGTCATTTTCCGGAAAATTTTCCGACTTACAACCCTATTTTTAGTAAATAACATTTCTCACTACGGCTGTTTTTGAGGCTGAACGAGCGACCGAAAACAGACGGCGATAAAGAAAAAGCCTCCGGCCCGTTAATAGGGGGTAGTTTCGAGGGAACGAAATTCAATTGCAAGATGCGTCCCATCAGCAAGCAACATTAAATTCGTAAAAACGGACGTTTTACGCAATTATAATATTGAAATTTTATACAATTAAGTAATATTTAAGAAAACAAGGCACTACTTTCAAAGTCTAAACTTTAAAAATACAACGATACGAGAAGGCGAAGTTACGGGCAACGAGAGGTAAACATTTAAATGGCAAAAATTAACGGTAAGCCAAGGCTTAGCGCAATTTCACCGCCTTAAAAAAAGTGCCAAATTTAGAAATAGATTGTGGGGCAATAAAAAGGTGGAAAATTATGAAATTAGGCTTATATTAAAGCTTGAAACCTACTTTATATTGTATTTAAAATCCAGCCATGTGCAAATCCTCAAAAAATATGAAAATGACAACGAAAAAGGACCCACTCTCAAATTTTTTAAAGTTAAAAAAATGGCGGCCACAAACTGGAAGAAAAAGGGGGAAAGAGCTATCCGAGTGACGATTTGGCCGGCCATTTGGCTGGCCAAATGTTAGGATAGGGTTTCAACCAAATGAAAAAGGGATTTGGAGTTACAGAATACCGATTAGTGTCATTTGGGGATGAATCCACCCCAAATCCAAATCATTTGGACTAGGAGCGATCCAAATGCAGTTAGAGAATAGGGTTTGCTGAATTGAACCAATTGGTCTCACCGATTTGGTCTTGGGACCATTTGGTCTCGATACTTTTTGGTCTCGGTACTATTTGGTCTTGTGATTTTTTGGTCTCGTGATTTTTTGGTCTCGTGATTTTTTGGTCTCGTGAACATTTGGTATCGTGACTATTTGGTTAACTATTTAGTTGCCACCTTTTCCAAAACAATGGTCCCAAAAAATCGTTGCCACAATTTCCAAGATACTGTCTTATTAATTAGCTGACACTTTTTCCAAAATATTTCTATTATTGTTAATAAATTGTTTGTGCTAAGAAGCGGACTTTTCATACTCACTATATAAATAATCTTCTTTCCTACAAACAAGGTTGAGTAGGGTTAGGTTTGGTTTGGTTTGGGTTATGTTAGGTTTGGTTTATTTGGGTTATGTTAGGTTTGGTTTATTTGGGTTAGGTTAGGTTAGAATAGATTTGGTTTGGTTGGGTTAATTTTCGCTGGGTTGAGTAAATGCTGAAGGGGTGATATTTTTTTAACGAGCCTTTTTTAACGAGCCTTTTTTTCCAGAGACCAATTTGTCCCGAGACCCAATTGTTACGGGACCAATTTTTCCTGAAATCAGATGCGTGGACAACTTTCTACAAAACGGTTAGGCGAAAAGTATGTAAAATGTCGAAAATCTGCATTAACGAAGAAAAATGGAGAAAGGATAACGCAGTAGCAAGCCGAAATTGACGCCTGAGGTGTGGTTATTTTCATGGCCCCTTCTCACTAAAGCGGAAGATTTCTGTGAAACAGCACTATTTTAGTTTTGTAATAAACAAAATCTATCACAACGTGAACAAATTAACGGAAATGTCCATGCTAGGAGAGGTACCTACCAAAAGAAAGCACAAACGTTGATGCTTTCTCTTAAATAGATTAATTTGTCCAAGCAAAATCAATTATTCATTAACATATATTCTTATATGTTCAAGAATATATGTTATAACCGAAGGAATAAGGTCCCATTTAGGTGCTACAAGTTAATAGACAGATTACGCTGCCACTTTGGAACCGTTCACGGGCACGTTTTGACTTTCTACACGTACGTGTCGGTTTTTCTGTTAAGCATTACGAGGTGAAAATGCGCCTGGAATGTTAATAATTAATTAGCCACCTACTTTGATAAATAAAAAGAAAATAAAATACTACAGCATCCAAAAAACTGCACTGTAGTAATTTTATTTTAAAACCCACTAGATTTAACGGATATTAAAGTTTCGGCTGCAGAGTTGTATTGTTATATTGTTAGGAAATAGGTTTCCCTGGCAAATTATACATGCTTCAATCAAGAACAATTACCCAACTTAATTCGACGACTTAAGCGACAGTTTTGAAGAAGAAATTTGCGAGCCCTCAACCCAATCTATTTAAACCGAATTAGACGGCAATATTTTTGAAATCGTAGACAAAGACCGAACAGGAAAGTTTGGTCTCGCCGAATTGGACTCGCCATTTTGGTCTCACCGATTTGGTCTCGGTACTATTTGGTATTGTGATTATTTGGTCTCGGGATGGTTTGGTCTCGTGATTATTTGGTTACCTAATTAGTTGCTGCCTTTTCCAAAGCAATGGTCCCAATAAATCGTTGCCACCTTTTCCAAAACATTCTCCTACTAATTAGCTGCTGCCTTTTCCAAAATATTCTCCTAATAGTTAGCTGGCACCTTTACCAAAATATTCTCCAATTAATTAGCTGGCACCTTTACCAAAATATTCTTCTATTAATCATTGCTAATAAATTGTTCGTGGTAAGAGGCGGACTTTTAATACGAATATAATTAATCATCTTACCTCCAAACAAGGTTGGGTTGGGTTAGGTCCCGAGACCCATTTGCCCCGAGATATAATAATAAAAATAATTGAAACAATGCAGTGGGATAACGTTGGAAAACCTTCATAATATTTAAGTTCATAATATACCACACGGCCGGCTGGGAAACGTTGGGGTAAATATAAATGAAAATTGGTTAGGTTAAATGCTTTTGTGTTTGGAATAAGAAAGTTTGTTGAAGCTCTCATTGGCTTTGGCAGAGATGGGAAAACTTGTCGGATATCTCATTAGTTTGGTCAAGGATTATAAAACTTGTCGCATATCTCATTGGCTTTGGCAGGGGTTATTAGAAAACTGGTCGGATTTCTCATTTTTCTTTGGCAGGGATTGGAAAAATTGTCAAATTTCACATTGGCTTCGGCAGGGATTGGAAAGATTATAGAATTTATCAATTGGCTTTGGCAGGGATTGGAAAGATTTTTAAATCTGTCAATCGGCTTTGGCAGGGATTGGAATTCGTGTGAAGCTTCACAATTGGCTTTGGCAGGGATTCAAAAATGAAATGAACTTTAGTGTGGCGTTAGGGAGGAGTTGAAAATATAACAATGGCGTTAGGGTGGCAGTGGCGTTTGTGAAAATTTTACCATTGGAGTTGGCAGGCTTTGGGAATGACTTTTTTCATTTTGCAGCCTTCTAGTTCCGAGACCCATTTGTCCCGAGACCAAAATGGCAAGACCCAATCGGCGAGACCAAATTGTCGCATACCGAGACAAAGATAATTCACCCCTAAAACCGAAAGAATTGATGTCAATACATTAGTTCATTCTTCGTAGTGACCGTAAAATACAATTATAATTTCACAGCCGCAATTTTGGTTCAATTTACTTGCTGGCATTCATTATTGAAGGAGGTTTTATTGGGCAATTCTATTTGTGTTGGACCCACAGATTCTTGAACTGCATGGGCCATATTTGCCTAAAGATCAGGGTTTTTTTGCCAGAAAACCAACATTAATTCTTAATGAAGTTTTTAAAGACGACAACAATCACCTGCGAAAATCAGGAACAGAGGAAGATTGTGATGAAACGAGCCAGCTCTTTCAAGAGTTGAAAGAATTGAAAGCAAAGGGTTAAAATTTGATGACAACAGAAAATAAAGTTACAGCTAGTCAAAAAAGAAAAAAGGATTCCGAAGACACGGCCAGAAGAATTGAGTTGAGAAATGAAGCCTTGCGTTCTAGGACACCATTAAATGCCCAAGGTAAAGTCTAAAGTGCGCAATTTAAATGCAATTATAAAATAATATCTTTCGATATAGATGTATCTCCAGAAACTTCAAACCCAAGGAAGGCCAAAAGAGACATTTTTCTATATTTGTGCACTAAACACACCTCCGAATTAGAGATGAGAAAAACAAGAACTGGCCCTAAAAGCAAGAGAGCTAGATATAAGGGAAAAGAACTAGAAATAAAAGAGAAAAGAGAAGAAAGCGAAAGGATAGAAAGAGCGGAACATTTTGAAATAGAGAAAGAAGATGCTTTCATTGAACAACAAACTAATTGTTTGAAATGTTTTTTAAGCCTAATTGTTTTAATTTCAAGTACATTTATGTTTGACAAACTGAAGTTTCTGTTGATGAAATAGAATTCTAACAAAACATGCAATAATTAGCTAATCCAACTATAAAGAAAATGGTTCGGAAAAGGGACGAATGTCACCAAAGTACCATTTTAAAAACTTCTTAAATGATTAAGAGGTTACCCAGCTATTAGAATTATTATTATAATACACTTTAGAAACTTCCTCTTTGAGCTTTATGTAATCAAAACTCAAGAATAAATTATACACTACCTTTTTCAATCTAACCATTTCAACATTTAAAATACAAAATGTTTCAAGGAACTGAATTAAAAACATACTAGCAATCAAGTAACAAGTTTGGTCGAACTGTCGGAATTAATTGAATATGCAAGGCCTTACCCCTATGACTTTAATCAAAAAACTCTAAAATAATTATTGCAGACTTATTGGAATTAATCAAAAATGTGAAATCCGTTAAACCATCTTTCTAACATTAGGATTAATATTCCCAAAAACTAAAAGAAAAACTAATGGAAACGCTGAAACCGCAAGTCACCAGCGCGGGGACCATTGGAACAAGATTCCCAAGAGGATTGTGCTGCTAAAATATGTAATAGAAATAAGCCTGACTAAACTCACCGTTAACTCTTAATTTAAATGTAGGATACTCCCTCGATGAGTTTAAATGGAAACTATTATTTAAAATGAAGGATACTCCCTCGGTGAGTTTAATCAAAACTCTAAAACAATCAGAGAGTGCCAACCTATAGGAATTAATTATAATCAGAAGTAAATAGATTATAAACAAAAATTTAATATCTCCTCGGCATGGGCGCGTTATGAAAGTTGAGATTCCCGCTCCTTTTCCGCGGCAGCGCACAAATGGCGAGCACCTAGCGAACCACTTGACATGTACCTAACGTAGCTAGTGTCGCGCCGCTCAGAAAAAGTAGCGCGGGTTGTTGAAGGTTTAATGGACGCGCATGCGTTCTAAAGTCAATTTAAATCAGCGGTCTGTTTTTTCGAGTTCCGCACTCCCACTTGACTGTAACAGTATAGCCTAGGCTTAGGGCAAATTCTGTGAAGACTGAAGACGCTGATGAATGTGATAAAATAGTATATGAAAAATGGGTAACGAATTTGAGGTTAGTATATATTATAATAACGAATTCGTGAAACAAAAAGATGTACGGAAAACAAGGCTTAGCGTCAAAAACAAGATTTGTTTGGATGTTCTTATTATTTGTAGGCTTCAAATAAAAATTACACTGCGTCGATACCGAAGGCGAAACTAAAATCGGCTTCTTACGCGGCATTATGAAGCTAATTACAGTTTTATACTTTAGTATTTTAATATAATTTACCAAGAACCGACAATTACCCACACAACTACGGCGCCATTTTCCATTACGTAAGGGCGGCTACCAATGATATTGCCCATAATTTACTCCCATGATGCTCAGTAATCTTTATTGCTTTCCAATATCTCTTGCCGCTTCTATGACGTCATGCATACATCCTATTGGTTACAAGCGAGCCAAGTGATTCTCGATTCTCATTTTACATAGCATGCAGGCGGGAAGGTATGATTGATTTAAAGCTATTAACTTTTTGATATCTATTTACTTTTGTTATAATGTAGGACTACCTTGATGAGTTTAATGAAAACTCTTATTTAAAATGTAGGATACTCCCTCGATGAGTTTAATCAAAACTAAAACAATAAGAGACTGCCAACCTAAAGGAAATAATTAAAATGTAGGACACTACCTTGAGGAGTTTAATCTAAACTCTTATTTAAAATAATGGATAATCCCTCGACGAGTTTAATCAAAACTCTTATTTATAATGTTGTTGGTTACCAACAAAAAACAAACTTTATGTTAAATAACATTGAGTTCGTTAAGAGTTTGTATTTAGGACAAACGCATCTTAATCTCAATTCAAAACAAGTAAATACCAAGTTTTAAAAATTATATCCTGATATCTGATCGGAGTGTTACTTACCAATTTAAATCCATCTTGTAAGACTACCAAAAGCCAACTTAAACCCAATATAAGCAACTTGAAATCACTTAAAGTCAACTTAAAACCACAAAAATAAAATCACCTAAAGCCAACTTAAAACCACGGATCTAACTATTAAATACTAATAAATAGTAACTTGAAGTAAACTTATTATTGTAGCATGGCTGCCAGATTCCTGGAGTTTCTACTCCTTGGATCTGGCAGGGTGTTATGCCCCCATGTTACATACTCCTGTTAAGACAGTTACTAGTCAGCTCTCGGACAGAGCGGTTGATCTTTTTGTTTTGGTTGTTTAAAATTGACAAGTGTACGGTTAAGTTGGGTTTATCCCTTGTTTCTTTATATTAATAAAATGTTGGAAGACTTGTTTTCTACTTTGGATATTTAAAGTAAGTTGTCTTAATTCATTTTTATGGCCCTCGGGAGATTCTCCCTATTTAGTTTTACTCTATAGAGGGTTACATTATGTATGCTTATTACAATCTTACGCAACTATTTTAAAAACAACATAATTTAAATGTTACGCAACTATTTTAAAAACAACATAATTTTAATGTTACGCAACTATTTTAAAAACAACATAATTTTAATGATACGCAACTATTTTAAAAACAACATATTTTTTTGTAAATGGTTACTCAAATACAGTCTTATCTAGCACCCTTCCCCCTGGAACAAAAGCAAAATCTGGAACTCACACTATAAATGTGACTATAAAAAACCATTGACGCTTTTCATTTTTAATTATCTAAAACTAATTCAGAAACACTAACTATTTGCGAATTTCATACCCAAATATAACCCTTGATATCTATACCTTTGATTTAAAATTAGCATCACAAATGAACTTGTATAATCCAGATATTTGTAATTTTAAAGAAAGCCAACAAAAAGTAACTTTTTTTCAACCGGAACACAGTGATCTTAGGAGAATATATCTCATTTTAAAATGACTTTGGTTTACTAAAATTCTAACCTCCCTATACCCTATTCGACGTATAAAATCCGTGGCTTTTCGAAATTTGAAATGAAAATTTCAATGATCCTGCGAGTTTTTTTTCCGCCTAACATTAATCGTCTTCCGTCTAAAAGAATGATTGACGTTTTATGCACCTTCATAGCCATTGAGTTCTTATATATGTATTTTTAGAGTTTTTGTAGAAATACATATTAAAATTATAAAAAAACGTCTTGGTTTGGACCAAGGCCGAAAAAAACAAACGATATGTGTGAGGTTAATCATTTGACTGAAGTTTCAGATATTGCATTTTTTTTTAATTATTTCTATTCCTTTAATCCTTAATCAGTGGCGTCGCCAGGGTCTCGAATTTGGGAGGGCTTAAGCACTCCCTCAAGTATTGTGTTTCCAATTTTTCAAACCAAATCACTTTTATCATAAGAACATAATATTATGTTACTTATGCTTTTATCATGACACCCTCTTGTCTATAAGGCGAATATTAGAGTAATAAAATAAGGAAAAGTAATTAAGGACTGAATGCATGTTTTATATAAAAAGCTTCCGCATCACACAAATTAATTTTATTACTGTTAAAATGTTTGAATATAACTTGACATTGACTACTCAGTACTAGACTAAACTCGAGTGTGACTAGTGGGCGTGCTTAATTGAGGGGGGGGGGCAGTTAATGGCAAAATTTCAATTATTCGATTCGGAGATCCTCGGTACTTTAGTGGGTAGAGGACGGGGAGAAGTTATTTTTGAGACCTTGCTTCGGAAGGCAGGCGATTGAGGCGAAAGGCGGTAGATGTTGCCCTCAGTGCTTGGGACAGTGTAGGGTAGCTATGCTATTGAAAAATCATGAAAATAGACTGTTACGACTGTATACACACGCTCTAGATGATATAAATATGAAATAGTGTTTTTATGTGTATTTCACTTTCATATAGTAAAAACTTCAATTCACCCCAACTGAATAATTTGGAAAGGCTTTCGGTAAATATAAGGGGGCGCTTTTAAGAAATTTTAGGAGGGGCTTCAGAGAATTTTCAGGGGGCTCAAGCGCCCCCAAAAAACCCCTGGCGACGCCACTGTCCTTAATCAATGTTTAATTCAATCAACTGATTTTACTGTTAATCGATCTATTCCCTCTAAATTAATTTTAAAAATTACATATCTACGCTTTTTCAAGAATAATTCCATTTTCCGAAAACATTTTATCATGAAATTAATTATTTTGAAGGGAGTACGTGTTGAGGGTTCAATATTGAATATTTGAAATATTATGCTAAGTGTCTAAAAAGAGCAAACGAACTTTGATGTAACTCGAAAGTTAAATGTAAATATTTAATAGTAGACACATATACAGTATGACGCGAATTTATACATTTAACTTCGAATATCGAAATGCTACATTTCTTTGTCGCGACCCCAATGGCAGCATCGCCCCTGTGTTTTAGTTCCTCTGTATGTAATTTCCAAAATGGTGTAAACACTAATAAATATACACCGCCTAACTGATCGGTCCTTTGACGCAAACGAGTGTCAAGCTATAATAATAATCATTTATGTACATGTATTTTTATAGTGTTAGTTTATTAAGGTTAGGTCTGGAAAGTCATGTACCGTTTACTAATGTGAAAAGGTTTCTACCTATATGGCAATATGGGCTAAGTGTGGTGCGACGGCTCAGATGACTCATACACTGGAATCATATATTTCATGTATTGGGAAAATAGTGCACGAGGGGAGGTCGGAGTTGAGTGTGACTTCGCACAACTGGTAAGGTACGATGTGCTGAACCATATTATTTCCACAGGAAATGAATATAACAAACCATTGGTACTGAGGCGTATTTCTATTTATGTAATCTTTACCCCTACCTTTGGTTATATTTATACCGATATCCTATTTTTCCAGTGTATAAAAGGAGAGCTACCTACTAAAAGAAACCACAGAGTACCAAGGTTGTTGCTTCGTCTTAAGTAGACAACATTAGTTAATAAATTAGTTTGAGCAAAATAAATTCTTTATCATATTTTCTGGAACATCAATCTTCTCAGCAACTTACAACAGATTTAAAATTTTTGGTGCAAACTTGAAAATTTGTTAAGCCAGCCTTAATTAAACTATGTCCGTCAAGGTGCTTACACGTTAGTGAGTATCGACACGTACTCCCTTCAAAATAATTAATTTCATGATAAAATGTTTTCGGAAAATGGAATTATTCTTGAAAAAGCGTAGAAATGTACTTTTTTAAATTAATTTAGAGAGAATAGATCGATTAACAGTAAAATCAGTTGATTGAATTAAATATTGATTAAGGATTAAAGGAATAAAAATAATAAAAAAAATATCAATATCTGAACTTCAGTCAAATGATAAACCTCACACATATCGTTTGTTTTTTTCGGCCTTGGTCCAAACCAAGACATTTTTTATCATATCTGTCCCTTCAGTCTTTATGTAATTAAAATTTGAATAATTTTATTTTTGCTTTACCGTCATACATTTGGGGTTGATCTATTTCTAATTGCTTAAAGAAGTACTTAATTATAGTTAATTACATTTAACTTATATGCAATAACATTGATTTTCATAAGCATATAATGTTGTACTTTATTTAAGAAAGAACTTTAACAAGATGGCCCCGGCCAAATTAGAGCCCCATCGTTTGTAAGGCTCCCTCTATCGAGGACATTCTATCTTTGGAATAGGTATTAGTTACCCTTAATCCCCATCCATTTTAAATCATCAATAAATCCCTATCACATTTAAAAGCATCAATAAAAATCACCAATGAAAGAAAATCTTCATTAGTGAATAGCCCCTCGACGCGTTGCTTTTAACAGTGCTAAAATGATTGCTTGGAACCACTAAATAATCCCAATCCCTTTTAAAATTGGCAATGACTTTTTGTACATCAAACGATGTGGCTAAAAAACAGATAGTTATAGTGATTATCCACTCGATGAGTTTACAACATAGACTCTTTTAGATTTATAACATGGACTTATGCCCGGAAGCATTTGAAAGAGAGAGAATTCGGTAAAACACCCAACTTGAGTTCTTTCTTTGTGTAAACCCCGAACTTTTTATTCTATAGAAAGTTGTTCGGATTCTTAGAATACTCATGGCTTAAAGTGTGACAAATTTTAAAGAGAGAATGAAATCTCTCATTTACGGTAAGGCAATATGACAAGTTATGGTGTTCATAAAAGATATACATATATTACTGTTTGTTCATTAATATTTTCACACTGCATCCTTGCCCTTGTAAACTGGCACGAACAGTAGAATGGCTTAGTGAAACTTCTTGTTCCACCGCTCTATACTATCATGAGATTGGCTTGAAAACTTTCTACGACGTCAAAGTCTCTATCCTCATTACAGACTATACAGTCTCTTCTACGTTCACGATCTTGCACTACCGAAATCACGAAGGTGCTCGCACACGAATGTTGTCGGTGTGGAGACCGTTCGGCATAGAGCACTGCCTTTAGTTGAACGTTACCGCGACCTTCACCCAAAATAAACATGCTGTCCAATTTGTCCTGGTTAGAACGGGTTGGCATTTTGCTAGGAAACGAGAATAACTACTGTAATTCTACTACTTAGCTGCTACACTGAAAGACCCTGTATATCTAAAGAGACCGGAAGTTCCTCAAAGTTGAGTTTTCAAAAATTGCCAGCTTGAGCAGGTCATGGTGTGTATAATGGTGAAGGTCGCTTTAACGTTCGACACGTGACACCGCGGTATGTTTGGTCCTCCAATGTCCTGACCCGATAGGTCCAAACAATTACCATCCTGGTTTTTCGGCTCAGTGTTGCGGTATTGCCGGTCCCATTAGAAATACGAGGTCCGTAGTGTTACAATTGTAACAATACGCCTGTTAAAAAGGCACAAATACTGTAAAAAAAACCATTGTAATAATGGTTGGCCAATTTTTAAACACCCCTAACCTTAAACTTTGGACAAAATAAGGAAAACATAAAGGTTTCTTTGGGAATAACTTTGAAGAAGGTCCGAGTTGTCTGTGGAACCGAGAAAAAAGGCCGTAGTGAAAAGTAATCGTCGTTACGTAGCAGTTAGGTTCGAATTTAATTAGTCTCGTCTCTTAGCAAAATGCCAGTGTATTCAAACCAGGGCAAATTGAACATGATGTTTACGAGGATTACCCAAGACGGCAAAACCTTGCGTGAAATAGTTGAAGCCGATCCATTATTTTTAGAAAGGTACTGTTCTCTGACGAGGCTATTTAGGGATGGTACCTTAAACCTTCATAACGTGCATTTTTGGGAGGCCATTCTTGGGAACAAAATTATCGGACCCTTTTTCTTGATAAGAAAATCTCTGAAGGCATTTACTTGGACTTCCTGCGTCATGAGTTCGTTGCTTGTAAAGTTATTGCAAGACATGGACAGATGAAGAGTGCCTGCACCACAATGGTAATCACGTTGAACATTTACGTTGACGTTGATGTGTACCAAACAGATTAGAGGTTGTAATTTGAGACCCAAATTTCAAGATTTATCGTAAGACTGTGTTTTAAAATTTTTTATTGCTCCCCCCACTTGACTGGTATGAAGTGATATTTCTGAAGAAGAAAATTTATTGAATTAGGGATAGCGAGAGATGGCTAGCGATGTGGCTTAGTTATGGGCTAGACGCCCTTGTTTTATTGGCAACATTTTTACATTGAATGTTGCCAGATTAAATTGTTGCTGGTGAACTATGTTAATTATATATTAAAATTTAAATGGAAAAGTTACATTTTGACACATTCCTTACCCTAAAATTTTGTATTTGGAGCCTATTAATGCATTATAGTGATAATGTACTTAATTTTAGCGTTAAATAGGAAAACATTTAGGCTGAAAGAACAACTCGCGTAGTTGGATCTTATTTTAAAATTTCAGTTCAGGGTTATCTATAGTTACCCAAAAAACCTATTGTTTTCGATTAATTTCACGTTAAATATGGTTATTAAGTTTAAATTAACGGCTTATCTTCTTTTATTAGTGTTATTGCAGTTTTTTATACGAGTTTGAATAAGGAATTCTCCTAAACTGCAAACTTTAGAGTGACTGTTTGACTCTTGCGGAACAATGACTATTTTGCCCCAAAACTTTTAAATATCGCGCCTTTTCAATGGCTCTCTTTTAAAAATGGGAAAAATGCTTTTAAATGACAATTTAATTAATCGTAAGAATTAAACAGGAAAATGGAGGCTGGGTGAAGGATAAGTGTAGTTTTAATTTTAATTTGTTAGTTTATTTATAAGTTATCCATGAATTTACCCAAAACATTCGTGTTTTGGGTTAATTTCACATAAATTATACTTGATTAAGTTTTATTTAACGGCTTATCTTGTTTATCTAGTGTGGATTTAGTTTATAATACAAGTTTCAATAAAATATTAACTTTAATTGCAATTGCCCTAAAATTTTAATGTATGCGCTTTTGATGTATTTTAACGATCATTATTATGATCATTAATTTGAAAGTGAAATAGGAAACTACTGTGGCTGTACGAAAAACTTGTGATGTTTTAATCTTAATTTGAGCATGGTTCGTTAAAGTGGATTAAGCTTAAAATTTATTTGAATTTTTTACCCTAATTGCAATGTTTAGTGCAGTTTAATATTTTTTCGACATATTCAGTTTTTAACCCAAAACTTTTGAATTTCGCGACCATTAATGTACTTTAAAGATAGTTTAAATTAACTTAAGTGTGAAATAGAAAATATTGGGCTTTACCAATGGCTTGGGTAGTTTTAATCATAATTAAACAGTTTATTTAAAAGTTATTTGAGCTTTTATCCAAAAATGTATATTTTGGTTTAATTTCACGTTAATTATATTAATTGAGTTAAAATGAACGTAGGATTGTGTTTTAGCAGTGTACATTTAGGTTATAAAATGAATTTAAATGTATGCATCACCTTAATTGCAATTTTTAGTGGAGTTTTCGATTCTCATTTTACGCTAAACTTATGAATTTCCCGCCTATTAAGGTACTTTGGGAATAATTTAAATTAGCTTAAGTGTGAAAGAGAAAACGTGGCGCTTTACCAACGGCTTGGGTAGATACAATCTTAATCAAGAACAGCATTTAAGAGTTATCTGAGTTTTTATTAAAAAAATGTATATTTGGGTTTTAATTTCACGTTAATTAAACTTAATTACGTTGAAATTAACATGAATTCAGTGCTCATTAAGCTTATAAAATGACTTTTAATAAATAATTCACCTTAACTCTAATGTTTAGAGGAGGTTTTTATTTTTCCAACACATTGCGTTAAATATTTATCATATCCTGTGCTAGATTTGTGGTAACATAAAGATTATCTACACAATATGTTAATGAATGATGTTATTCTATAGTTTAGCTTGAATACCAGTAATTAAATCAAATACCTATACACTTCATAGCAATTTAAACCAATAAACAAACGGCAATGTGGACTGTGGAAATAGCAAACAACGTAACCCTCCGTTTCCAACGTGGTTACGTTGATAGAGTCTGTGATGTAAACCTGAAAATTATTTCACTAATTAACTTATATAACGACACTGTCCTCCTGGATTAACTAGTAACACTGTTACTTATGAATTAAACAATCCACTGTTGGTAACAAATAGTTTATAAAATGATAACGTAACATCACAGTATGACTGATTCAATAGGACCAAAATTGTTTTAACTAATAATCTGGTCCTCTACATTGGTTTAGTTTTAAGGAATTCTATCACACACCTTCACAATTAGTAGCATTTTAGTGAGATTAACAAATAATGAAACAGTGTATACCTGTCCTCAAATGTTGAATTAACAGTGCTAACGTTAACACCACTCTTTTAACTGCCGTAGGGAAAACACATTGAATATTTTGTTATCTTTCCTGTAATATTTTGAAGTTGAATTCTTCACAGGGTGAAAACACTACCGTTGATTTCTAAACCATAATAATTTGGATATGCCATTTTTTACTTAAAACTAGAAGCGCCAACAAACAGTCATGAATAAGGTTTCCCACAGTTCAGTTTTTGGTTTCAGTTTAGGGACTAAACTGATTTGATTACTTCAGTTCAGTTTCAGTTTGCACATCTCCAAACTGATCAGTTTTCAGTACGGTTCGGTTTATTTCTAAAACTGAACTGAAGAGATAATGAAGTACTCTTTCGATCTATCGCGAGAAACGATATCAATACGTTCCCGCAAACATTAGTTGAACAATAGAAAACTGACATCATTTAGTATTGCATGCTGTATGATATTTTAGGGGTTGTGCCACGTAAAGTTACCTTATAGATCTATTCACACTTATGGCCGCGCATGAGCAGATGCAATGTTTGGCGGCATGAGTTTTACGCTTCTGTGGAGTTAACATGCAAACTGAACTACGATGGACGTGTGGGAGAACTTATTTTAATATTAAAATAAAATGCCTAATAATTAAAACCGAGAAAGGACCCTCTGCAGAGAGACACAGGCAAAAAAATACCATTAATTAGTAACTAAAAAGGGTATCATAATTAGTTAATTTGTTTAATGCTAATAATTAATAGTTAGTGAAATAAACATGACTCTTAAGGCACTTCACGATTCCAAAATACTAAGTAGTAGTAGAAAATATTAGAGGTTAATAGTTACAATCTGGGTATTTTGGGCCTCTGACACCGTATTTTTCTTCTTGATACACTCTGAAGGGGTTTTCGGTTCAGCTCAGTTATAACTGAAAACTGAACTGATCAGTTCGGTTTCCTGGCTGAACCGAACTGATAATTTCTGTTCGGTTTCAGTTCTTGAAAATCTTAACTGAAAAGTTTCAGTTCAGTTTCAGTTTTAGTCCAAAACCGATTTGAACCGAAATGTGGGAAGCCATAGTCATGATGAATACAGTATTGACTTAAGTAGCGTAAAACCTAGGCCCTAGGGTTAGGATTTGTAGCATGAATCAAAGCAGACTGCGTATTTTTGTAATTCCAATCCAAAACAGTGCTGGAAATTAGCTTTCTTATAATCTTCAAAAGGAAAGACACTATAAACAGTCACTATATTACATAGACAAACTAAAATACAACGTATGATATAAAAACCTCTCTTAACTGTAATTATTTACCTGAATTACTTTTTCAGACGAAATTCGACCTGATAACGACGTATTTCTTATTAAGGGTGCTACAGTTAATTAGAAAATACATATAAAGGTGCGCAAGCTCGGATGAAATACCAAAGTAATTTGTTAGCGTCTACTGCTAAGAAGTTAAGACAATCAGCAAGAAAGCCAACATTTGAAATTTGTCAACGTAACTTGTTAGCACCCACAAACCTAGGCCCTTCTAGTTGTCAACGAGAACAAATGAAGAATAAGTTTAAGCGCGCTGACTTCTGACCGAAAAATTATTTTTTGATGTACTTTTTAATTAGTTAAAGTACAATACTTAGACTTCATTAATTAAATTCGAAACAGGTAAGTTCCCTATTTAATATATACTTGTTAATTTAGAAGTATTCCGAAAACGAACTTCGCTGTAGTTTTTCAGTGTGGGTTGTCACAATTTCCTTAAAAACTGAAAATATTTTAATGCTTTTTCTATTTGACGCTAACCCTAAAAGGTGTGGCTTTTTCTTTAACATTACGAAAGGGTATCAAGTCATATCTACAAGAGCCTACCGGCCCTGTAGAATACAGTTTGGTAACGGATAAATCAAATGGTAGGGTTTCCAAACAATTAAACACACATATGAAACAGTCGAATTGTTGGAAGGTTTTGACTAAAGCTTATTTTTTCTGTTATTTATTCTCTTCGCTCATTTTCAAATAAAAAGAGTTAAAATATTCGAAATTTCTCTCCATAAAAAACACGTTTTAAACAAATTGGTGTTTTTAATGGCTGTTTATAATAATTTGTTTAAAACTTGCCAACCCTGCTCATTGAATATTCTTTCTAATTCAAATAAGTATAGAAAATTGGTTAAAAAACGTTATGAAAGTGAATGAAAATAAAACGGAAATTAACGACTCCTTAGCTCTATAGAATATCTATCCACAATTGTAGTTGCCAGTGTAGTAGTAGTTTTAGCGACGGCAATGTCAGTCGTTTAATAACCGTATTTTCGTCATTAACGCGATAACGTACATGAAGGAGGAATTTTATGAAACTTAATGTTGAAAAAGATGAAGCGCTACGCATTATGACCGCGTAACTTTAAAAATTATCCTGTTGAAAGTGACATTTTGATTTTCGAAACTTAATATTCTAGTTGAAATCCTAAATGGTCCACCACCGCTTATTAGTTCTGTTATTTATTCTCTTCGCTCATTTTCAAATGAAAAGAGTTAAAATTTCTCTCCATTAATAGAGAGGTTTTAAGCATTTTTTAAAACGTTTCAATCAAATTGTTGTTTTTAATGGCTGTGTAAAACATGTTTTAAAACCAAAGTTTAAAACAATTTGTTTAAAACTTGCCAACCCTGCTCATTGTATATTCTTTCTAATTCAAAGAAGTATAGAAAATTGGTTAAAAAACGTTATGAAAATGAATGAAAATAAACGGAAATTAACGACTCCTTATCTCTATAGAGATATCTGCACCTGTTAAGACATAGATATGAAAAATGTAATCAATAAAATATTATGTGCACTTTTTAAGACATAGATATGAAAAATGTAATCAATAAAATATTATCTGCACTTGTTAAGACATAGATATGAAAAATGTAATCAATAAAATATTTTATTAAGTTGTAATTAAGACATGAAAAATGTAATCAATAAAATATTTTCTTAAGTTGTAATTAATATTTAATAATCAGAGACATGTGTTTTGACTACGAGAATAAAAGTATTAATTATTTGGAAATATTGTTATTATATAAATTGTAATAGTGAGATACATTCTTTTATATATAATCAGAAACAGGCTTTTATATATAATCAGAAAAAGGCCTTTATATATAATCAGAAACAGGCTTTTATATATAATCAGAAACAGGCTTTTATATATAATCAGAAACAGGCTTTTATATATAATCAGAAACATGCTTTTATATATAATGAGAAACATGCTTTTATATATAATGAGAAACATGCATTTATATATAATGAGAAACATGCTTTTATATATAATGAGAAACATGCTTTTATATATAAACAGAAACAGGCTTTATATATAATCAGAAACAGGCTTTTATATATAATCAGAAACAGGCTTTTATATATAATCAGAAACAGGCTTTAATATATAATCAGAAACAGGCTTTTATATATAATCAGAAACATGCTTTTATATATAATGAGAAATATGCTTTTATATATAATGAGAAACATGCATTTATATATAATGAGAAACATGCTTTTATATATAATGAGAAACATGCTTTTATATATAAACAGAAACAGGCTTTATATATAATCAGAAACAGGCTTTTATATATAATCAGAAACAGGCTTTTATATATAATCAGAAACAGGCTTTAATATATAATCAGAAACAGGCTTTTATATATAATCAGAAACAGGCTTTTATATATAATCAGAAACAGGCTTTTATATATAATCAGAAACAGGCTTTTATATATAATCAGAAACAGGCTTTTATATATAATCAGAAACATGCTTTTATATATAATGAGAAACATGCTTTTATATATAATGAGAAACATGCATTTATATATAATGAGAAACATGCTTTTATATATAATGAGAAACATGCTTTTATATATAAACAGAAACAGGCTTTATATATAATCAGAAACAGGCTTTTATATATAATCAGAAACAGGCTTTTATATATAATCAGAAACAGGCTTTTATATATAATCAGAAACAGGCTTTAATATATAATCAGAAACACGCTTTTATATATAATCAGAAACAGGCTTTTATATATAATCAGAAACAGGCTTTTATATATAATCAGAAACAGGCTTTTATATATAATCAGAAACAGGCTTTTATATATAATCAGAAACAGGCTTTTATATATAATCAGAAACAGGCTTTTATATATAATCAGAAACAGGCTTTTATATATAATCAGAAACAGGCTTTTATATATAATCAGAAACATGCTTTTATATATAATCAGAAACAGGCTTTTATATATAATCAGAAACAGGCTTTTATATATAATCAGAAACAGGCTTTTATATATAATCAGAAACATGGCTTTTATACATAATCAGAAGCATGCTTTTATATATAATCAGAAACATGCTTTTATATTTAATCAGAAACATGCTTTTATATATAATCAGAAACATGCTTTTATATATAATCAGAAACATGCTTTTATATATAATCTGATGCATGCTTTTATATATAATCAGATGCATGCTTTTATATATAATCAGATGCATGCTTTTATATATAATGAGAAACATGCATTTATATATAATGAGAAACATGCTTTTATATATAAACAGAAACAGGCTTTATATATAATCAGAAACCGGCTTTTATATATAATCAGAAACAGGCTTTTATATATAATCAGAAACAGGCTTTTATATATAATCAGAAACAGGCTTTAATATATAATCAGAAACACGCTTTTATATATAATCAGAAACAGGCTTTTATATATAATCAGAAACAGGCTTTTATATATAATCAGAAACAGGCTTTTATATATAATCAGAAACAGGCTTTTATATATAATCAGAAACAGGCTTTTATATATAATCAGAAACAGGCTTTTATGCTTTTATATATAATCTGATGCATGCTTTTATATATAATCAGATGCATGCTTTTATATATAATCAGATGCATGCTTTTATATATAATCAGAAACATGCTTTTATATATAATCAGAAACATGCTTTTATATTTAATCTGATACACGCTTCTATATATAATCACATGCAGGCTTTTATATAAAATCAGATGCATGCTTTTATATATAATCAGATACATGCCTTTATATATAATCAGATACATGCTTTTATATAAAACTAGCTGTTACCTGCGGCGTCGCTCGCGTGTAATAAGAACTTCCATCAAAATGATACAAAGAATGGGTAGATTTTACGTGATGCCTAATATTTTTGTAGCACCTTAGGCACTCGGCGTTGCCCGTCAGCCCGTCGGGACATTTTTTATTACTTTTCACGCGGACATTATTCCATAAAGAATGGTTTTAGGTTTTTGGCCGCCATTTAAAAAGATGTCAACAAATCGAACCTAAAAGACCATTCAGTCCGTCTATAGGTTATAGGAAACCCGTGTACTAAATATTTTTGAAATCGGTTGAAACGCGCGGACTTTGTTGCATAGAGAAGAGTTTTTACATTTCTGGGCGCCATTTTTTAAGATGGCGGCGGATTGGAAAAATCTTTCTTAGTACGCGCCTACTACTCATGAGTAACGTTCCTGCAAATTTTCAGCCTTCTTGGGCTAGCGGTTTGGGCTGGGCGTTGATTATCAATCAGTCAGTCTGTCAGTCAGTCAGTCAGTCAGTCAGGACTTTGATTTATATAGATATAGATGTAATAATAATTTTAAAGGCAAGGCAAGGCTATTTTTTGGCTTTCAAACTAGCACGATCTCTTTTATTTTGGCTTGTGTAGGGTAGGGTTTTAATTTCGTAGATGGATTTTTCTCGAGTCTTTTTTTCGGCCAAGTCGCATCCTTAGGATTAAGTTTCCGGAACATTGATCCAGAAGACCCTTACGTTGAAAAGATCCGTTGAATTCGAAACGCCACGGGAGAGACGATGGCGAGAAAAACGACATCGCCGGTGTAAGACCCATTGTTGTACTGTTCAGTATGGTATCGAAATTAGAAGATAGGGTCGCAAAGATATATTCTGGGAAGGGGTAGAGATAGTAATAGATATATTCAGGGTAGAGGTAGGCCACGATGGAGGAATCCAAGGAGAGGGTGAAGGACTTAAAAGCGGTATTTTACTCGACACAGCGGGTGCTGGAAACGACGAGTTCGTTGTAGGTGGCAAGATTGAAACACTTGGTAGCTCTGCTAAACTTTTTAAAGATAAAAACATTTGTAGAGTTAAAAGGTACTCCAATTTATCCTCGGCAGAACCAGGTTTTCTCAGTACCTCTTTAATGGCGTTGTCTAAACTGTTAACTTCCTTTTGATTGTCCATCAATAAAGCTGCTGGTACTAAAACGCACATTTTCATTAGCTAATAAAAGCCGAAGCTATTGTTGGTATTAACATTGAAAGCAACGCTGGCCAGAATCCTCCTACGTGTTTAATTAACACCTGTCGGCTCTTTTTATCACTTAAACCTCTCTTAAACCTTATAACGTTGAACTCATTTCTTAAAAGTCAGTTCAATGAAATACCGCCGTTCATCAAATTATGTTGAAGGCTTAAATAGCCATAACAAATAAGACCAAAAACTAAATAAGGAAGATACCTGCCATTGGAAGATTACATTTTAGAATATTGACATCAATTTCTGGAGAACCCTCTAGTATAAGATTACGCTTAGACTGCACCACCTTTTCAACACTAGCTAGTAACCTGCGACGCCAATGCTCATCACATCACGTGGGGCAGTTCTGACTGCAACAGGAGAGGTGATGAGTTACTAGAATATTTAGTTGGTTGTAAACTCTATATTCTTAATCAAAACAATGAACATACTTTTGTTACTTCTAATAGAAGGGAGGTCATGACCTCACGCTAGCCACGGAAAACCTCGTGTCTTCCGTGTCTAACTGGCATGTGTCTAATGAGCCGTCTCTGTCGGATCATAGGCACATCTGCTTTACTGTCGCGACTATACCTCTGTCCCGGCGGGGACGGAGATACGCAATCCAAAACGGACTAATTGGGCCGGCTATAGGGAAGACCTAATCCTACGCTACGGAGGGGGTCACACTCCTAAACTTACTTCACCTAAGCATCTTGATAGGGCTACTGGTGATTTACAGTGCTCCATCATGGAGTCGTTCCACCGGAACTGCCCACTTAAGACCGTCAACCGCTCGAGGCTTGTCCATTGGTGGAACGCGGATCTCAGCCGGCTTTGTAAATACACGCGCAGGCTCTTTAACAAAGCCAAGCGCACGGGTGACTGGGCTGGATACTGGTAGTCCCTTAACACCTACAACAGGGCCATTAGAGATGCTAAGAAGGACTCCTGGCGGACCTTCTGTGAGCAAGTCTCCAATGTCCCTGCCACGGCTAGGGTCATGAAGATCCTAGCGCACGACAACACACATCGGCTTAATACTATTAAGCTGCAGGAGGGTGTGTACACTAAGTCTGGGGCTGAGACTCTCAAGGTCGATTTTCCTGACTCTACTTTAATCAATCCAACAAACCCCGACTCTCTCTACCCTGTCCTGCACAGGGCTATGAGGGAAGACTGGCTTGTAGCCAGACAGGTTGTCACGATTCCCAAGCTTCGGTGGGCTGTCAACTGTTTTGAGCCCTACAAGTCTCCGGGACCCGATGGGGTCTTCCCTCTGCTTTTGCAGGAGGGCTTAGACCACATCGCCTCTCCGCTTTGCCTACAGACTCTGCATTGCTCTCGGTCACATACCTCGTGACTGGAAACGCTCTAGGGTCATCTTTATTCCCAAGCCCGGGAAGGCTTCCTATCTCGAGGCGAAGGCATTTAGGCCCATATGCCTGACCTCCTTCTTCCTCAAAATTCTGGATAAGCTGGTGGACAGGTACATTAGAGACGAGGTACTTTCGGTAACTCCTCTCTCTTCTTCACAATTTGCCTACCAAAAAGGCAAATCCACTGAGACGGCCCTTCACGGCCTTATGAATTGCCTGGATAGGGCATTCGAGTTTCAGGAAATTTCACTGGCCGTCTTCCTCGATATTGAGGCCGCCTTTGACAAGGTCTCTAGCTCGGTTATTACTGAAGCTGTCAAGAGATTTGGCATCAGCGACACTCTTGGCCGCTGGATCAAGTCCATGCTTACCGACCGCGAGGTGTCGGCGTCCCTCCTTGGGGACTCTCTAGGGGTGACTACCAGCAGGGGCTGCCCTCAGGGTGGAGTGCTCTCCCCCCTGTTGTGGTGCCTGGTGGTGGACGAACTCTTGGGGAGGCTCGGGGGTGCTGGGGGCTGTAGCTGCTTCGGGTATGCGGACGATGTAGCGATAGTCTTTACCGGGAAGTTCCCGGATACTGTTACCGCGCTTATGAGGTCTGCTCTCTCTAGCGTGGAGCAATGGTGTCAGGCGGTTAACCTCACCGTTAATCCTGATAAAACTGTCCTTGTTCCTTTTACGAGGAAGAATACTAAGGATCTGTTCAATGATATCTCTTTCTTTGGCCAGGTCCTGACAAAGTCCTCCGAGGTGAAATACCTGGGGGTGACCTTTGATTGCAGACTCACATGGAAGCCGCATCTTGATCGGTGTATTAAGAAGGCCAAGATGCTCTTCTAGAGGACCAGGAGCTCTGTCGGCCGGACTTGGGGCCTCAACCCCAAGGCTGTACACTGGCTCTATACTGGGATCATCAGACCCATACTATCTTACGGGGCACTTGTCTGGTGGACAAGGGTCCGGCTTAAGACGGTGCAGGCTGCAAGCGTCAAAGGCTTGCCTGCATTGGTGTTACGGGGGCCATGAGATCGACCCCAACTGCTTCCCTGGAGGTGCTCCTTGACATGCTTCCTCTTCATCTCTTCATTGAGGAGGAGGCTGTCATGGGAGCCTACAGGCTCAACATTAGTGGCTGCTGGGTTCCAAGACTTTGGGATTACAGCCATACGAAGCTCTTTCGGGAGTACGCCGCACTTGAGCCGTCGCTTACGATGTGCTCTGACAAAACCGTTACCAGTATTGATTTCACTAAGCCTTTCAGCATCCACTTTCCCAGTCGGGCAGAGTGGACTAACCAGCTGCCTCTTGGCACTGGGGGTGAAACTATTTGGTTCACCGATGGTTCCAAGACTGATTCCGGCGCTGGCGCCGGCTATTACTGCCAAACCACAAGGGTCGGTTTTTCTGCTTGCCTGGGCACCTTTGCTAGTGTGTTCCAGGAAGAATTTGCCAGATTACTGTATTAACAAAGGGTATACCGGAGGGACTGTGAGAATTTACGCTGACAGTGTCAGATTACCTCTTAACTGGTGCGTAGCTGCCTTGATCTGCTAGCGCGACTGGCGTCCTGCAACAGGGTTCTGTTGTACTG
The DNA here is from genome assembly GCF_054372755.1 of Phalangium opilio. Classification (NCBI taxonomy): domain Eukaryota; kingdom Metazoa; phylum Arthropoda; class Arachnida; order Opiliones; family Phalangiidae; genus Phalangium; species Phalangium opilio. Next base: position 1,733,031 of record NW_028324167.1, read on the forward strand.
GGTGCCAGGGCATAGCGGATATTATGGCAATGAGCAAGCCGATAGATTGCGAAAAGGGCCACGGAGGCCAAACTCTTGGGGCCGGCGCCGGCCGTCCCCATCCCGTACGGGTATGTCAAACGGAGTCTGCATGACAGGCTGACTGTCATACAAAACCAGCTCTGGCATAACATGGAGGGCCAGAGACAGACAAAACCGTTAGTCAATGGCACCTGCAGGTCTCGCGCTAGAGACCTAATTTCGCTCAGCAGATGTGATATTAGGCTGGCCACCGGTCTTCTGACCGGACACTGTCGGCTTAATAGACACCTCCATCTGATGGGTCTTGCTGACGACCCTCTCTGCAGGTCGTGCCGGGAGAAGGATGAAACATCCGCTCACGTACTTTGCGAGTGCGACTGCTTCGCCTCGCTTAGACTAGAACATTTTGATTCACACACTGTGGAGCCCTCGAGGGTCTCCTCTATTACGGTGGAGCGAATTCTTCGCTACGCTGCAGCTACGGGCCATTCAAGGCCTGAATACGAGGATGCACAATATGCCTTTGGCAACGGTGCTAGGGCGCGCACCCTCCTCAACAACAACAATAATAATAATATCATTATTATATTCACAGTAACATTTAATGAACGTACGATTCATCGCTCAGATAATTACTGTTTCCACTAAAGTAGAACTTAGAACAGCTTATTAAAATACTCAAGCTCTCAAAGATAAATTCCTGTCATAAATTATTTATCTACCAGTAGAATTGTTCATTTATTTATTTTAATAATGCTGGGAAAGGCGGGTTATTATTGCAGCAGAATAATCTACTGGCTACAGCGGGGCCTCAGGCCTGGCTGTAATTGTGGCTTAGTAAAATCTAGCGAAATCGATGAACTTATAAATTATCGGATAAATCCTACATTTAATTAATTTTGTATAAAATTATATTAAAGTTTTACTTACAAAAAATACTGAAATCAGACCCAATTACAGAACCTTAATTTCGTGTAGCTTAAAAATGGCCTTTAAACCGGCAAGTTGCTTTGTCCTACGTTACCTACATACCATTAACTAGTTTAAGTCGGCGGAAGCATGGATTTGGTGTAAAAGCTTACGCTTCATGGACTAACCTTAAAACACGCTCTACATTAAAGGTGGAATTCATAATCAACGGACGCAAGGCAATTTAGTACAGGCGTAGGTAGAGAGTCACGCGCAAACGTCTTGCCTTTTCCGCACGACACCCTACCTTCATTTGTACTAAATTGCGTTGCGTTCGACGTTTACGATTTCCACCTTTACTCCTCGTCTGAAATGGCGCAAACTGGTTTGTGACGTAGAAATTGAGGCAAATTCAGTGGCACGCGCGTTTGTGACGTACAATTTGAGATAAATTCAAGGGGGATGCACCGAGAAAAAGAAAAATCGCCTCAATTTTTACGTCATCAGCGAGCTTGTACCCCCGCCCTCGTGAATGTTTAAGACATAAATGTAGTTAAAATCGAATTGCCTTACCGAAGGCTACAGTGATATATCCATGAAGCCTAAGGTTCTATACTAAATCCATGGCGGTAGTCTCTTTTTTATAATCAGTGTTATGATTTGTGGTAATAGAACGTAAGTCCAAGAGTGGTTTTAAACATGACTTAACCCATGATAAAACATATGATAATTAAAACTGTTAAAAACAATACTTAAACTTAATTGTTCTTAATGAAAACAAAATAGGCGCCAACTCTAAACATGAGACTCTCATTCAAGACCATTTTCAAATCTAAGAAACGTTTTATTAATTCTGTATGGGTAGTTACAAAATGGGTAAGTTTGGAAAATTTCCCATGTTATTTCTATGGCGATTTTCCAGTGATTAATTTTATGCAAATGAAAACCACCCTTAGCAACTTTATGGTTTATAAAATAAACTATTGGAAGGATATCCTTGAAATTTTAACCACAAATTATGGGCCAGGATTTTAGTTCAGTGGCAAAATTTCTAAACACTAAACATAATACAAAAAAAGTAACATCCAATCAAAAAACCTTCCTAATACATTAGAGCCGTCATCAGGCCTTATCTAAGGATCAGAATTAAAAAATTTAGTTTCTGTCAATAATGTCCCTTTGAAAGTGTTGAATCAGAATATTGACATTTTGTTCCAGTTTATTGAGTACCTTTGACGTACCTATAATAACTGACACAATTTCAGAATCAACGATATCATTTTAGATTTTCAAATGATGATTTTAATTGGGTCCATAATTTACAAGCGATTTAAATTCGGTTTGCGCCATTTTTCAAATTTTGATCCTTATAAAGGTCATAAACCCCTTCTATCAACAAGATTATTTATGTGGTGGTTTTAATTAATTCTAATTATAGCGCAATGGCTTAAATACATTTGTGTCGTAAATGCAGAATTAGAAGTGAAATAGCACATTTGAAGTGACATATCTCGCGGTGGTTTTCATCGTGTAGAATGAAAAGTTTCCTACATTTTTTGAGGATTTTATGTCGTAATCTATTTCATTGTCATAGTTTAAGCGAATAAGTTGAAGATAATTTTCTTGGTGACAACGGCTACTGTCGCTGACCGCATCGTCATTAAAAAGTACAAAGAAACGATGACGCTACTCAGGTTCAACACTGTAAAAAATTAACATTCGAAATTGAATGTTTTAGCGTTCAATACCGTGCCACTGTGGTGGTATGCGTTAGCAATCATATTTGAACGCATAATGTGGTATTCAATTGTACACGTTAACGAAATGTTCATTTTGAACGCTAATATATATATTCAAAAAATCACGCTAATGAAGCAATCAACTACGATTGCACTAACATTTAAACGAGAGCGTGTTTGTCGTTCAAACAGGAGTGATTTTGGCATTCAAATGAGACTGTTTTTGCATTAAAACAGGATTTGATTATGAAACAAGAATGAATTAGCGTTCATAGGTAACAGTTTTTGCATTATAATAGGATTGGATTAACATTCAAACGAGAGCGTTTTTTACTTTCAGACAAGAACGATTTTGGTGTACCAGTTTTGTGATAAATTCACGCCCTTAAAAATATTATTAGCTCTTATATCCTATTTGAACCTCTATTCTCCACATTTACTTCATTTCAGTACCCTATTTACCGCATTTTAAGTTGATTTCTATGGTAATAAACCGCTTGCCTCCCATACGACCTTATTCCAATTCCGCCGAAAATCCCCGCAATTTATCGGATTTGTAATTTTGTCCAATGGAACACACATCTTGGCTTAAATGTTCCCGATGAAATTGAAAATAACAATTCACGGGAACGCAAAAAGTCTATCTTTGCCGCAAACATCTAACATATAGCAATTGAGTGGCTAGGTAAAATGAGCACTAAATCCAAGTATTTCGTAAAATAATAAGCAAACTTTATAGTCAAGATGAACGGAATATTTTTAATTCGAAGAAATATACCTTTATAAACTGATTATTATTTATTATTATTATTTTTAAGTCATATGCATTATGTAACACTGAAAAGAAGTCTGAACATAAAATGAGTACCCAAAAATAATTTCCTATGAAAACGACATTAGGAAATATTTTATTTTTAAACGCGGCCGGCGATAAAAAGTTAATCCGTTAGTTAAGTAAGTAAATTTGTTTAGCTATATTCTCCATTTTCTGGTAATTTTTCGTAAAATGTGTCTGTGTATTCTTTTGTTCCTGGAAAAATCCAAATTACGAACCTAATTTCGGAAACAGAAAATCGACTAAAGAATTATAACACTAAAGAAAAAATTGGCAAATTATAGTGCTATTGAACATCAACATATAATAAAAAATAATTTGTTAAATTATAATTTTGAAATTTTGATTTAACCAGTACATTAACGTCGTGATTAAATAGCAGGTAAACCTGATTTAAACCTCTTAAAATTATACATCCAAAAACCTCCCGTGAAGAAACTCTCCAGTGAACGCCCAAAAAGCTAAACTAATTTTATCCCTTCGATGGTTGAAAACAACCTAAAGCTTGGTCGCTTTTTTGCAGTTATCGTAAAGGTAGAACGTGGGAATTCCTGACATGTGTTAAGTATCGCATGTGTACTTCTAGACGTTAGTCAAAATAATAGAGGCAGGTTTTTATTTTTACAATTTAGACTTTAGTACTATTTATTCTCCAAGAACTTGAATAATTTAATAGTATATTACATTTGAAAATGTAATTATTTTTTGTATCTATCGTTACCAAGAAATTAAAATTCAGTTTGTGTCATTTTCCAAGTTTCAAGCGGTAACTACAACGTAATTTTGCCGTACGAGTCAAAAACTTTTATTAAGTTCTTTGATTAAATGAAAACCATAACAATATCATTGACAATTTTAATTAAAGCAATCGAATTAATTTACTCTTATTTCGAATGCTAATTAAGTTCACAATAGAGTGAAAATGTTTGACATCATAAGTGCACTACTATCGTCTATAAGTTAGGATTAAAAGTAATGTAACACGTGTATTACAATTTGGTGTTTAAAATATATGTTTTGCGTTGTCGCAAAATTCGATTTCGTAACATTCATTGCTAGATTTTGCTTCTTTAAGCAAAGAGGTTGAAGATTATTTCGGTGGTGACTGCGGCTACTGTTCCTGATAATAGTATGAAAAAAAAGTAGAAAGGAACCGTGACGCTACTCAGGTTCAAATCAGCCGTGCTTTTTGACGGTTTCTTCCACTTGACTTGTTCAATTAAATGATGCCTTTCAAAATCCAGATAATTCAATGCTTGCGTTTCAAACATCGGTTCCACGCTGTAATGAAAACATTCGTCTAGCCCCTTAATCAGTTTAAAATTAATACATTATCGACCTCAATTGGAGGTTTTCTTGTAATTGCGGACTACTTCTTAGCCAAGAGTTGTTGAAAACGAAGTGTAAATACTCGAAGCTAATTTCGTGCTCCGAAAAATAGAATCCTTCATTGTCCGAAAAGAACTTTTTACTCTCGGGATCTAATTTGAGGAATTCTCCCGCTATCCAAGTCAGATAGATGTCCTCTAGGATGATAGCATTCTTCCCAGAACGAATAGGCAGGTATCCATCACGAGTCAGGTAATCCGAA